>NW_011888818.1:4565609-4588668 GCF_000151845.1 Pteropus vampyrus
GAATGGAGGACCAGAAACCTGCAGAAGTCAGTTGGTAGTGGCTATGGAAAAGCTGACACAAGAAATGGGACAGAGCCACATTTATGTGTGTATACACACTTGTGGGAACTTTCTCAACTCCAGGTTCATGAATCCCTGGGCTAGTGTGAATCATATTCTAGTTTTCCATGAAATTCACCTCTCTACTCCTTAAGCATTCTGAATACAGATCCCTTTAATTAATTAATGAGTTAAAATAACTCATGCTTCTTGAATCTGGCAGGACATTTGAAGTACCTGGGAGCTTTTCAAAATTACCAAGAGGTTCTGATTTAATGGGTCTTGGATGTGGGAAGGGCACTGGTATTTTGTTAGAAAGCTCCCCAGGTAACTCTAATGTATAGCAAGAGGAGGCACCACTAGACTAGTTTGGTTGGGTCATAATTCCTTAAAATCGAAATAGCCATACTGAAATTTATATTAATATAAGTATGGAAAGGTAGAATTAACCACTCCTGCACTGTGATTTAACAACTAAATTGCATGTTACTCTACTGTGAACTAGTTATTTCTCTAATTAATAGTCTTCTTGTGATTAATGATAATCCAATTAATTTGTTTAGCTTGTTCCAGGTTTCAAAGTATTTTCACACACATTATCCCAATTGCTTTCAATGATAAGTATATATTATATTAGCCTACTCTGTTCCACAATATTTTTACCCATAATAGCTTTCATAATAATACCACAATTACCTACGCTTTGCCCCACCTTTTACAGGATTTTTCCCAAAATTAATTTTATATATCTTTATAGGATGCATACATGTGTAGTAATCTTTCTGAATCATTATATATCATTTTGATCAGGGGTTAGCAAATTTTATATCAGGGGTTGGCAAAGTTTTTCTGTAAAAAATTAGATGGTAAATATTTAAGACTTTGTGGACTGTACAGTCTCTATTATAGTTATTTTGTCATTGTAGTCTGAAAGCATCCATACGCAACATGTAAGCTAATGGATGTGGCTATGTTTCACTAAAACTTTATTTATTAAAACAAGTGACGGACCAGATTTGGCACATAGACTGTGTGTAGTTTGCCAAACCCGTATTGTACAAACTATAGTTTGGCTGTATAAATAATTCTTGTGCTATGATCATTATCATTCAAAACTCTATATATGTTGGACCTTGTCTTTAGATATTTATGGTGTGAAGGAAAATTAGATAATGAACAAAAATTTTCACCCCAAATTGGCAATTAGTTTTGAAGGGAGGAAAATCTGATTTTTTTTCTTAAATCATTAGTATTCAGAAATTGCCAGTAGTACACCCAAGTATATACAGTTTTGCCTGGCACATAGTAATGTGAAATCTTAAATATTTCTTCAGTGAATGACTCTTCTTTATCTTTTACTGTATTCTTATTTTATATATAATAACCAATGACAATCTTTTCACATATTTATCTGTTCTTTAATCTTTTTACCATGTGCCATTGGTCTTGACCTTTTGCTTAAGTCATTTATTGTTTTCTGTTACAGCCAATCTGCTCTCTATTGCCTAGTTTATATGTTAAATTTGTTAATCTTATTCTTGCAGTTGTCTTTGATCTCAGATTATGATCATTTCACTGTTACTAGTTCTTCATCTATAAGGTGCTATACTTTTGAATCTGTGTAAAATAGAAGTTTGAGAATTTTTTTTCCCAAATAAACTCATTTTTTAAAGCAAGTAGATTTCACAGGAAGAAACCTTCTCAAATGCTTTGGCTAGTTTTCCTTCCTTTAGACTGCCTTATCTTTTTGTATACCACATAATTTCTCAAGTTGATTTTACAGATAAGATGCATGCCCAGAGAAAAGAGCATAGCTGATTTCTATTAGCAGCTGGGTGTGTTCAAGGATCACCAGCCCAGTCACAGAGAAAAGGAGCAATTTAGATGTATCATTGTATTTTGCTTATTCAGGTATCTAAGTTTCTGAAGAAGGTAGTGGGGAACAGGGGGAAGCAAAGCAGGAGGTAGTCATGGTAGAGAGCCCACCTCTGTGTTGGACAGTTCCTTTCCTGTGTTTGTCATGGAAGCTCTAAGCTAGGGGGCAGTCAGTGTCCCTCTCTGCCAGGACTGGTCATTTGTTGGGAGCCAGCTATCACGGAGACTCTGCGCTTGACCCAGCCTTGCCATTGGAGCAAGAATAAATGCAGCTGCTCAATTTTTTCTGTGTGAAAAGTAGGCGATCTACTTGCAAATAAATCATTTGGGGGAAAAAGGTTACAAATGAATAAGTCAAAAACAAACTTGTTGAAATGATAAATTGGTCAAAAATGAATTTTTCCAGTCACTGATTTTGCAATTTTTCCAGTCACTGATGCCTGCTTTACTTTTAAAAACAGCAATTACTCAAACTAAAGAAATAGCAGTCTGATTGTTTCTACTTTTAAAAACAGTGGTCAGCCAGTGGTAACTACCTCTCTGTGCTTACAAACCATGATTCTTTAATCTGAGTATATAGCTTTCGTTAATTGTAAATGAATACACTTAAGGCAAATGTTGTAATCATATCTATATTCATTAGATATGATGCCATATTAATAAGAAATACCTAGTTTGTAATTTTTTTCCTGAGTAGTATCTACTTTACCTGTTTAGTCATGTTTACTCCATTTATCCTACATAGTTTTTAGTTCTTTTATAATTAAATAGCTTTATTTAAAAAAACAAGTATTTCTTCTAAAGAAACTAAAATACTTAGAGAAGCAAATAAATGTGAACTTTTTTGTGTGTGGAAAATATTTATCTAGCATCTCCCTCATTGATCATCCTATGGGATAGTCTGCATCTCCTAATTTGCCTAATTATTTGCAAAGCAAAAGTAGATGCCTCTGGAAAAATATTTTAAAATCAATGATTGGACAGTTTACATTCTATTAATTCATATTTTGAATAATATACAATATATTTTGTCAACCAATTTTTTTAAAGAGTTCACTTGGAGTCATTCCTTGTGGTTTCTAACCACTTGTTTATTTGGATGGGAATTTGTAGAATCTACATAGGCATCTTTTCCATGGCCTGCCTTCTTATAGACTCCTTGAAAGAACCCCCTGCATTGGTTACTAGACTATGCCTATTCTATAGACAAGGAAACTGAGGCAAAGTCTCACAGCTAGAAAGTGGGTAAACATAGATTCCATTTGAGGATTCCATCTGAGTCGGAACTTGGAACCTGCCATACAAGAGATGCCATGGAAGAATTTTAAAAAGTCACAGGGTACATTGCTAACTCAAAATCACTTATATTTGAACCAACTGTTGTATCACTCATATTAGCATGGGATACTTTGAAGATGCACTGTCAATGTATCTGATTTTCTTTTGCTATTGTTTTAGTATCATGTCTATTAAACAGAAAAATTATCTTATATAAATTTATTTGAGCTCAAAATTTTCATTTAATTTTTCTTAATGTTTTTTAGATTTCATATTGTGACCTAATTGTGTACCCAGTGTTCCTGCTATGTTTGGCAAAAAGACTCATTAATTCTATTATCTCTAGCAGGATAAAAGGAGAATTTTGAAATAGCTAGCAGCTACAGATCAATACCCTAACTCAATAGAGATAATTATTGAAATCACTAGGAGACTAGCAAGCTGTCAGCTGTAAGCAATCATTTTTAGGCCTGGGATAAATCTGCAGAAAACACAAAACAAACTTTAAGTGTATTATTTTTAAATTGAGAGTCATATGCCTACAATTGTCTTTCAGTTATCCATTTTCACAGCTCTGTTATCATTGGTTTCTGATGTTATATATATTGATTTTTAAAAAGTTCGACCTAGTAAGTTTCATATCAAACCCTAATTCTTGTCTGCTTTTTTTCCTCATTCACTATCCCTGTCTTACTGAAGTATTAAATTTTGTTCATTTTCTTCACATTTTTAATTATGAATCTCTTATTTGGACTTAAGTGTTTTCAGTGATCAGCCACGGAATATAAGAGACAGAGTTGTCATGTATCTACAAATGAAAGTAGAATTTCCTATAAACATAGAATTTCTGCACTATCTAAATTTTGTCTTAGTGATAAATTTGCATTTTGTCTTCTAGTCACGGTTTCTTTGAGGTTTAGTTGTAATCAAGGACTCTCTTCTTTATCTCTCAAATTTCACTCAGCTTTCTGTTTCTCCTAAACTATTGTAATAAAATATCCTTTTATCTTCAATTAACTTTTTTTGTCTTTTTTTTTTTTTTTTTTTTTTACCTTCTATCCTGGAGTTCTTACCTTTTCAAAAATTACTGAATGGGGCCTGAAACCTTATTATATTCGTGAACTCAAACAGAAAGCTATTCTATTGTATATGCCTTGAAAAAAATCAATGAGCCTAAGCTTTACATCAAGCACATTTTTCACTTTCGTTTTGAATTTCAGTGTCAACATCCTTGGTATTGTAAAAAAAATAATTAAAATTAAAATGGGAAATTAACAGATCCTTTCACAGGATAGTTACACACACATTCGCTCTCACACACACAAATCTCTTATTATAGATAAGTAAATGCAATACTTATAAAATATTGGAATAAAACCTATTGTTTAGATTCTGAACACAGTATCATTATAAAACCTGGTAAATAAAGCTTCATGCAGTTCAGTAAAAAATAAATAAATAAAAGAGGAAAAAGACAAGGAAACTTTGTAACTTATTATATGAATAATATAGACATAAATCATCACTTTTAAGAGCATGAGTCTCTTTTGTGAAAAAAGATGTAACCTTATTTCCTTTGTGTTTCTTTTCCCAAGTTGTAAGGGATGTTGCTTTTTTATTAATTTCTCTTGTGATCAAAAGTTAAGAATGTCTCCAAACATAATCTACCTCCCATTTACAAATAAAATACATTTTAAAAACATACATATAAATAACTGAAGAAAAATTAAAATGAAAGCATTTAAGACTTAAGGAACAATTACATTTCCTAAAAACAATAGCATACTGGAGAGAAACGGTTGGCTGGTTTTCATAGATGCTTCTTCTACTGTCATGAAAAACACCCACTGCTTTTAGTTTCCTATTTGACAAGGTGAGACAGAGTGAAAAAAAAAAAAAAAAGTAAAGTCTTAATCCAGGTGCTCAGATGGCACATTTGATAATCAATTTAGTCTTTATGTAAATAGTTAATGCTAACAGATGACAGCCTTACACGAAAACTGGTTTTATAGATGCCTAGGGACCTTTAAAAGTTTAGTATATTATCTATCCCCGAGAAAAAGTATGGAAAGTAGTTTCAATCCATGACATTACATGTATTAATTTTAGGAGCAGACACTCACATACGGCTAGTGATCCACTGGGGGATTTCATTTATTTTGGTTTCAACAGCTTAGTCCTGGGCATTAAGATGATAGATTTATCCTCATCCTAAAAGCTTTCTTTTGAAAGTCAGACTTCTGTAGTCCAGAGAAAAGTCCTTAATTCATTTGACAGTAAAAATTTCTTTGAGCAGTTTCTGGTGCAAATTGAAACGGTTCTTGACTGTCATTGGGCTTTTCTCTAGACATATCCTTTTCTGATCATCTTTTTTTCTTTTTCATAACAGTAATTCTTTGTTTTTTGATAGTCCAGTGTAGAGTTTCCCACACTGCTAATATTTTGGACCAGATATTTCTTTGTTGTGTGTGTGTGTGTGTGTGTGTGTGTGTGTGTGTGTGTGTTGGGGGGGAGGTGTTGTCCTGTACACTGGAGGACATTTAGCAGCATCCTTGGCTTCCATTCACCAGAGACAATATCACACACTCCCAGCCTTAATAATCAAAACTGTCTGCAGATATTACTAAATGTCTCATTGGAGGGCAAAATCACCCAGAGCTAAGAACTATTGCTCTAATATTTAATGTTGTCTATTAACTTTTTTTTTTTTTAGAATCCAGTTGACCTGGATACACACAAGTAAAGTTAATTACCACTTTGAGTTATATGAGAATATAAGACATTGATATGATGACTACATAGAGAATGGGTGAGTTATCAAAATAATTGTAGAATAATAATAATAGGTAATATTTAATGAGTAATTACTCTGGCAAACATAACTTTAAGTAGTTAAAATATATTAACTTTTTAAATATTCCAACTTATAAAATAAATACAATTACTTTTTTTTTTTCATTTTATAGAAGTGGAAAGTGAAGTTTACACAAGTTAGGTAATGTCAAGATCATGTAGCTAGCAAAAAAAGTAGATAAGAGATCCATTTTGTAATAATCAAGATATCAGTTTAGACCTAAGACCTAGTTTGTTTCTAACAATGGGAAGAGGTTAGTGGCAATAACTTGTGATGAATATATAAATGCAGAAACTCTTATGGGTTTAAGTTCCTGGCCTTTATAGTTATGCCTTGTTTTTTGTCCTATTTCTTACAGAAGTGTTCTGACACCTATTTTTTAAAACTTGGTTTCCATAGATTCAATTTTGAAGTTAAGATAATAAACCCATATGCTATCTACGGGGCAATAAAATTGATGTGATGGGGCTAAGTTAAAACAAACAAACACAGACTCAGACATAAATAAAATTAGCATCAGGCCTCAGTGGAGAAAACTGGCAATGATGGAGCCAGTGGTCCACTGAAGAATATATCTAGCCAAAGAGACTACAGCTTTTAAACTCCATCTGATGGTTGCCATGCAAGAAAGTGTGTGTGTGGGCGGAGGGGGTGGGGTGGAGGGTGGTCAGGGATCCCAAAACTGCTGATTTCTCAACAAAAGCAGAAATCTCAGATATATATATATTTATATAATTGCTCATAATTGATATATCTATGTGTGTGTGTGTGTGTGTGTGTGTATGTCTATAAAATTGCTTATAATTAATTTAAATAAAAGAAATGAGGAAGAAGTTGGTCCAACGAAACATAGTTGTAGACAAGTATAGTCCATTGGATGCTGTTTTTGACCTCTACTCCAAATAAGTGTTTTTAAGTTAGAACAGTACTAAATTTTTGGTCATTTTACAGCTTTTTTGATCATTTCTAAAAGAAATACAAGTCTATGAAGCACTTTTTAAACTGCCTCATTAAGTTTTCATGAATAATTTTGCCGACTTAGAGAAAATTATGCCTATTTTACAGAAAAGAAATCTAAAGAATTAAAATATTTACTCAACTAATCTAAATTTGTTACATTTCTTGTCAAGAATCATTTAAGAAATAGTGATACTATTTGGCAAAACAATATCTAGATTTCTTCTTTTTTCTCATCTTTTTAAGGCAAGCAAGGGATGTTATGTCATCAAAATTCACTGAGACATTCTAAAAATGGTTTCAAAAGCAAATGTACAAAGAGCAGGAAATTTATTTCTTTTACTTCAATGGAATTTATTTATACCTGCTTTTCGAAACATAGTTTTAATCATATTCATACAGAAATTTTTCAGTTGAACTTCCAGTTTTCAGATGGTTATATTAAGAAGTTTAACACAAATGAACGTTACTGTCTATCTCTAAAAAAATTATCTGTGATGGCTGTTCATGTTAATTTAGTTAATAAAATAATTCATGTTAAAACCGGGTTACAACACTCAAATACATGTATGAGTCCACCTACCTTGACTCACTTGACCATAAAAATAAATTTTCATGCCAATGCTTTGGCTGGCCCATCTGTGTATACCCCTACACGCACACACACACACACACACACACACAGAATTACACACACACATACATTTTCTATTTTAAATCCTGATTGTTTTGTGCATAAGCAGAAATATATACTGCTTTATTTTCCCTGTTAACACAGAACTTTCCACTGCCTGCACCTGACCACATTTCCAAATCATTTTTATAAAAAAGATCTTTAAAAAAGATCAAAATAAAAATGCAGAGAGATACAAGATGAGACGATAATGTGTTTTATATCAAAATATCTTTGTATTCATGTATAAAAATAATTACCTTGTTTAAAAAAAACACACACGCACAAATGTACCACTATGAAAAAACAGTTAACTCTTATTTTGTTGCTCCTGATGAAGGTCAACTTGTTTCCATTTTTATGATCATTTTTAAGTTTCTGGGGATACACAGAAATAACTTAAAAGTTATCTAATTATTCAATGGTTCTCAACTGGGGCTATCCCCCACTCCCCACCTCCACCCCCCAGCCCCAGGAGACATTTGGTAATGTCTGGAGACATTTTTAAATGTCTTTTCTGGGGACTCAAGTAAATAGAGTTCAGGGTTTCTGCTACAGACATCCGATAACGCACAGGGCAGACCATACCTCTACAAAGAATTTGAGAGTCCAGAAAATCAGTACTATTGAGGATAAGAAACTCAAGTCTTATCATCTAAGTACAACTGGTCTATCAGGTGTTTAAATATATTTCAACCCATTCCAAAATTCATGTTTAAGTGCTAATCCCCAGGACCTCAGAATATGGACATTTGAAAATAAGTCCCTACAGGTGTAATTAGTTAAAGTGAAGTGACACTGGAGCATGAAGGGACTCTAATCCAATGACTGGTGTCCTTATAAAAGGGATATTTGGAACCCGAAGCACACATAGGAGGACAGCATATGAAGATGAAGGCAGAGATCAGGGTGATGCTTCTGCAACCCAAGGAACACCAAAGATTTCCAACAAGCTACCGAAAGGTAGGGGACATTCATGGAACAGATTCTTCTTCACAGGCCTTAGAAGAAACCAACCCTGCTGATATCTTGGTCTCTGACTCTGGCCTCTAGAAATCTGGGACAATAAATATATGTTGTTGAAGCCACTCGGTTTCTGGTACTTTGTTATGGCAGTGCTAGCAAGCTAATACAGTGTGCTTTTAACTTCTCCCTTACTATGAAATTTACTTAAAGATTCTGCTCAGAAACAGCTGTGAAAAATAATAATAACAATAAGCTGAGCCTACAATGACTGACTAAGTCTCCGTTCATTTAGCAATGAGCTCATCTACCTTAAATCAATGTCGTATATAAAATCAAAACAATGACAATAAATATTTTCCTAACGGTGTGCCAAGAATCAGTAAGGGTGCCAAGAACAGGATTTTGTCTTGTAAAGGTTTCTCCCAGGCTGAGATGTAACATTTCTGAACCTCTAAACACATTTTAACTTCTGAATTGCAACAAAACGTGTATTGATCCTTGGCCGCTTGCTTTGAAACCATAGCAGGACATCTTCGAGCAGACAAAGTTGTCAATCAAAGTACAGAACTATTGAAGAATAGACTTTAAGGCCTTTCCTCTTTCTATAAGTCTCTCTGTCTTAGAAATGCACTTCTGAATATTACGCTTCTTCTTCCCTTTCATTGATCTAGCCAGAGTCACCTCATTTGGTTTAATGATAATTTCAATGTAAATACCTCAAACTTCAAAGGCATCCTGTCTTTTCTTGGGTGACAGAAGCTCTGTGTTGGGATGGGGGTGCAGGTACACATACGTATATCTCCTTCATCCCTACACTTCATTTGTTTATCTTATTCCTCTACTATTTTTCACAGTGTGAATAAGGCCACTGCTTTCTGGGAAGAAAATGGATAATTCCCTACTGCAATACCAAGAGTTTATGTGTCAGACACATGGACGTCTCTCTGCTGAGCAGAATCTACTGTAGTCCCCAGTGACTTCATAATTTAGACTGTTTGCCAGAACTCTGTGGCAACTGAATATCAGATTATTTTTGAGTGCAGATCATTTGTGGTACAGTGATAGACTATATAAACTGGCACTGATCTTTCATTTACCAAACATTTGTAACTATTTTCCCAGTAAAAAAATAAAATAAAATAAAATCTGTCCATTGCACATCTTGGACTTTGGTTGGCCTTTCGTGTTAATAGCTGTCCCTAGAAGTAAAGTTCACAGACTAGGGTAAAGGGAGGTAATGTGCTGTATTGGAAAGAGCATCATTTTAGAATTGGATGCCTTTTCTTCTTGGCTTGTAGGGCTGGCTCTAATGCAATGTATAGCACATAAGACCATCTGTGACATATGTTTCCCTAAATATTTGACCCACCATCAAATCAAGATACTAGACTTAGGTAGATTTACAGGCAATATGAGAGAGTAAAGGAACAACTGAAATGACAGTAAAAGGAATCAAACATAGAGATCCAGAATGTGGGGCATTCAATAGGACAACTAATTTGGTGTCTCTATCAAGTCAGTGGTATAAAAGAAATAGGGAGAGAGCCATTCTGTATTAAATAAACTTAAGAGACATAGCAACCAAATGCAATGTGTGAATTGGATCTTGATTCAAACCAGTTTAAAAATATTCTGAAGCTATCAGAGAAATCTGATTATGAACTGGATAGTTGATGATAGAAAAAATATTGCTAATTTTTCTCTAGTTTTAAAAATGGGCTTATTCTTATATAAAACATGCCCATCATTTTTTAAAAGATGAAAACAGATGTAATTTGCAGGTAAAATGTCATGATACCTGGGATTAGCTTTATAGTATTTTATGGAAAAGAAAAATATAATAAAAATAAATGATAGATAAAACAAATGAGGCAAAAGTCTTGATAGCTGTTGAAACAGTGATGGGCATTTGAGAGTTAATTTATGAATTATATCTATTATTTTGTGAAGTTTCACATTTTTTATAACAAGCATACAAAACATAAGAATACCAACTTTTACATTCCTACAATTCTGAATTTAAATTTTACTTTTCCCTCCAGATTGCTAGCTTTGTGCTCAGTTGACTTAACTTTTTTAACATCAATCTCATATTCTGTTTAAAAAATGTCATGTGTCATATTAACTTTTCATGTAAAGACAATTTATGATAATGTATTTAGAAGGTAGGACATGTATATTTAGTACTTGATAACTGATCATTATATTCATGTGATTTTCACTACTGAAATATTTTTGCAGGTATATGCCTCATCTGTGCTACACTCTGTGTGTGTGTGTGTGTGTGTGTGTGTGTGTGTGTGTATGTGTGCGTAAGGCCAAAAAAATATTAATTGTAAAAAGAACAAATAAATCAGTTTTCACACTCTCTTCCTTTTTCTCTCTCTCATTGTCTCCCTCTCAGACATACACACACACACACACACACACACACACACACACACACACACACACCCTTAACTAATAGCTGTATTTTTTAGAAAAATACATTATTAAAAAAAAAGATTTTTTAATGACAACATTAACATCTGTATGATTTTCCTCTTATAAAATATTTCCCTTTTCAAAGAGAACAGGGTCAAGGCTAACATTTTAGGCTTTCTATAGAAAAGTAATATTTGGACCATTTGATATAATTGGCAGAGTTTCAAATGAATATTTTAAGCACCATATTTTACAGATAATCTTTAGTTGAACTATTTTTTTATTTAAGTAGTGTATGTTTAATTTTATTAAAATAATATTGCCTTTACAAATTTCATGCAATTTATGTATTCAAATGGGTTCAATGTACTCAAGTGTAAAGGACAGTATGTCTTTTAGGTACCTATTCCCATATTGTGAGGATTGAGAAAATATCCTAATTCTTACAGCAGCCATTAAAATACCTACAGTACTTTCCTAGAAAGTTTAATGCATTTATGATTTCTGTCTTCGTTATTTTATTTTGTATTATTATTATTGTTATCTGGGAAGATGATATAGAATAAAACAAACAGAAATGAAGGAAGAGATGAGGAAAACTGATCGAAGCATTGTGTTTTGATCCTGGAATAAGAGTGCAGGTGTCTCCTTAGCTGGGATGCTCACTAATCTGCCCACGATGTGGACTAAAAATGGTTTTTTCTTGTTTGTGGGCTACTTTTTTGCCATTTTAATTGAAAATAGATTATATATATATACATATTTTTTTTTTTACTTGGAATAAAGAGCTGAACATTCATTAGTTATTATTCTAGTAGAAATCCTTCAGCACTTTAAGATGAGGGATGTTTGCAAGAGGAACTCTGCCAGATTATAGTATCATTAGACTGGTCCTGATTCATCATCCTTCATAAAGTTTGGCTGTAATCTTCACATTTATATAAAAATATTCCAGTTATGATTAAGTGTCCCCATATTATACCTTCTGAATAAGACAGCACTTGCTTAACTCTTTATCTCTCTTCTCCCATGCTATATAACTGTTGATTACAGCTTGATTTTGATTTCTGTAGACTACATAAATTGAACACAGCAGCAGTCTTTTAGGCATCTTAAAAACCCTTGTGCAAGCAAGCATTACAGAAAGACCCTTCAGGTAATTAGAAATTTCTCAGAAGTGCTTCTTGTTGCAAGGTTGTATGTTATGTTGGAATTGAAGGATAATTTTTGTTGAGAAGCCAGGATGTCTGAATCCTCATTCTTTCTCCATCTATAAACAACACTTCTGACAGATACTGAAAAAACTTAGGCATACAGGTCAGTTGTCAGTTGAAAAATTAACCCCAAATCTGAATGCCTAGACTAGAGGTAGCCTCTGACCTATAACCAAAATAGACAAAGTAGGCTCTTTCTCTCCCAGAACCACAATCGCTTATGCACAGTATCAATGGGAGGTGAGTACTGCAAGAAGCAAAGCAGCCAGGAATGAAAAAATCAAGGCTTAAAAATCCAAAGAAAGAGCAGGCCTAACAAAACCTCACTTTTGACAAGCTTTCCTAAGATACTTAGGCCTAAGTATCCCCCAAGAAAATCAGGGCATTTTGATAGAAAAAAGAGCCCAAAGAAGATTCCCCTGACCACAACACCAAATTTAGCTTTAGTTCCTTTGCCTGGCACAGAGAAAGCTTTATACTTCAGCCCTGTGTTACCTTTCAGAGGCTTTGCTCAAAGAGAGTGGGGGTAGTCTGAGGAGAGGAGGAGAAGAAAGAGGAGGAGCCTAATGTCCCTGAGGCTACAAGTGCTATTTTTATTCTTTTACAAGTTTCATCATTGGAAATGCTCTTGATGCATACAAGTTTATAAATGCCCAATTAGTAACATTAAATTATATGATATTCACATAAATCATTTATTTATACATGATCATAAGGATTATATAAAATTAGATTTTATTTTAAAAAATATTTCTTGTATAATAAAAAGACCCCATATCTTATTCTAGACTCTATTATACACATAAATTACAGTCTTGCTATGATTCTGATTTTGTTGAGTATGCATAATAACAGACATTAAGTAACTACTACATCTCATACCTCACATTAAATTTTGTAATAGGGAGAGATATTCTCGTTCCTAACTTTTTTAAATTTTAACTTTTTATTTTGATGTAATTTGAGATTTACAGAAAAAGCATGTTAAAGAAAGAATTTCCCTATATCTTTCATCCTTATACCCCAAATGTGACATTTTGTCATATTATTATTTTCTTTCTGTTTCTTTAAAACTATTTGAGAGTGAATAGCAGACATAATAACTGTTTCCCTCTAAATACTCCAGTGTGTATTTTCAGAAAACAAAGACTTTTTTTATATATACATAGCGTAACTGTCAAGAGCAAGAAATTAAAGCTGATACAATTCTATTAGATTTTATTCAGAATTTTCCAAATATTCTAATAATGTTCTTATTGAAAAAAAAATCCTGTGTCACACATTTCATTCAGTTATTATTTTACATTGGTCTTTTTTTTAATTTGGAAGATTTTCTCAGTCTCAAGGTACAGATAAAAAAGCAAACACACAGTTTGTCTTCTCTAGTACTACAAAGATAATTATTAATTGGGTTGGTGGCTTTTTAATCCCATTCTTAGTCCAACATACCATGTCACCTCTCCCACCTTATATGTAGGAAAATATGTATGGTTTTACATTTGAGTATTTAACCTCTGCAATTTCCATGTGCCAGAATTCCAGTGTATTTTGATCTGAGAAGCCCATTTAATAGTGCTTCTAAAAAGCTTGATGATTTTTTTATTTTTTTATTTTTACTGAACGTACTGAGGTATAGTTGAAATTTATCAATTTGACAATCTCTTTCGGCTTCATATGATATGACCTTATTCAAGCTTCATTTAGAGTTTCAGTAGATTAAACAAGGCCTGTTTATTTTTAGTTATTACATGTGTATCATTTGTCAAAATTTCAGCAAGCAATTAGCAACTAAAGATTTGTAATTTGAATACCTAGCAATTATATATAATGCATAGACCATAAAGAAGATTCAAGATATAATGTTGTTTAAGAGAAGAGCAATTATATTTTAATTAGTACTCTATCAAATGCAGGGGGGGAGCATGAAAAATTCTTTAGAGTTTTATAAGGCATCATAGGTTTGGACCACCATGAAATCTGTGATGGCATTAGTCAGAGCATTCTGTTTTCTGCTACCCTGCCCACCAATCCAGTAATGCCAACTTAAGTTTTAAGCAAACTTAATTTAGCAAAGACACACAAAAAAATCCATATACCCTTGTTTATAAAGAGAGTTTTAAGTAATTTCAAGTAATTAAAAACTAAGTAATTATTTAAAAATAATCAATTAACATTGTCTAATGAGAAAATTACTAGGTTGAGTTTTGTTCCTTCTGCAAAAATTATTCTATTAAAATAATGTAAATATAGTCTTCCCTTTTGTGAGCTGAATGTTGTTCTAGTGGGTTTTCCACTAGTTTTTGGCTTTATATAAAGAATAAGGTGATTAAAAAAGAAATCAGACAATGTTTCTTGGAAATGAATAACATGAAAAAGAGAATAATTCTGATGCAAAAAATTCAACCTCTGTGTGTAAATAAACACAAGATGGCATTAAATTAATAATATATATTATGGTATAAAAAGCACATTGTCTCCTATTATTTTAAAATAAGATAATTTCAAAAAAATTTAAAGACAAATTTGTATGCATATGTGTGTGTTTATGTGTGGTGGTGGGGTGGGAGGGCGGGGTACTTGTTTTATAGATGCTCAAACATAATTTAACCTCAAAATTGTCTCTGGCTGCTAGTCCTCGTGCACCTTCTCAAATTGAATGATAATGTTAGTGATGACAGAATATGAAAATATACACATATATGTTATTGACACTGAAGGAACTGACACAAATGATAAAAAAAAAATGAGTAAAATAAATATACCTGGACGTCAATTCATATTATTCTATGGCTTTGCTTCACAGAAATAATAATAATTATAATTATTTTTAAATTGGTTGAAAAATATTTTGGACTCATTTCACCAGATGTGCCCTTGCTTGAACTTAAAGTCTCAATATATGTGAACTTATCTGCTATTAGTGTCTTTACCCTTGGAAACTCTTTCATGATGCCCTTGTTCTAAGATGACAGATCTTAAGTCCTAAATAGCTCATATCTTAGTTTTCCTTACCATTTTATAAGTTAGCTACTTCTCTCATTCTACTTGAGCAAAAAAAGATTTTGATTGTTTTTTTTCATTAGTTGCATTAATTGCTATACTGCAAATAAATAGCCTAATTCGAATTTCTTATGAACTAAATGGGGTTTTTAGAAATTTATTGACCTTCAGCAGAATTCTAGTATTGCAAATGCTATCTTGATTTTTTTACAAATTTTTAAAATGCTTACTATATGATAGGAGCAATGTCCCATGTAATATAACTCTAAACTCAATTATTGTTTAGTCTGATAGTCTATAAGTTGTTCAAAGGAATACAATGCAATATGAAGTGAGTAATATTATGAACTGTAGGGTGAGGGAGAGAGAAACTCTCCAACTGACTCTCCTAATAACATTGTATTTCATGATAAATTGAGTCAGGGAGAGTATTTTTAATTAATTGTATTTTCAGAATGATTTCTTGAGGACTGTCTTTGCAAAAGACAGGAGGAGAACAATAAAACTGTTGAGTGGAGGGGTAAAAGACTGCTTAGCTAACAGCTCAGTTCTATCAGTAGCAAAAGTTTTATGAACATCATACAGATACTATTGGAGACAATGGCAGAAATGATATTGAAGGGAGCCCAGAATTTGCATAACCAGCATTTGACATGTGTCATAGATAATTTTGAAATCTGACTTCATAGAGTCTGTATATAATATATTTATAATGCATAAATATATACATTATAATTTTTAAAAATCAAAGTTTATAAAATCAGAATATAAATGGTAACTTATGAAAACCAAACCAAACCAAAACAAAATGAAATAGATGCTATTTTAGGATTGTAGTTAACATGTCTAAGGTCAAGTGAATTCTAATAGCAACGCTGTGCCTGACTGTGCACAGCAAATAGCAATTTATTAGGCAAATTTAAAATGATGAATTTTTTATGCAATATGGTGATTAAACTACAGTCTTCATTTGCCTCTTTTTAAAAGAATTTGTAAAGAATTATTGAAAACTATAGTAACAATATTGAATTAGTCCTCACAATTTTCTACTCAAAAGTTCATAATTTCCTTGTAAATAGAGTATATATTAATAAATAAATATTCAAATAGAAATGCAAGTGATCTAAAAAAGAAACAGATGGATACTACATTGGAGAGAAAATACACTTACTATAATCATATAAAGACCACTAGTCTCAGTTGGACTTCCGCAAGAAACAATTGCCTCTGAATTCTGACAGTTTCAATGGCCACAGGCCTCCTCCAGGCACACACTTCATTTCTAAAATCCTTGAAAGAGTGGGCCAGATAAATGTGTACTTCCCACCAAGTGCATTAGTATAAAACCATTTTAAATTGTGAAGTTAAAATTGAGAGAGCATTTAAAATCTCTAACGATTTAATTGTGGGCAAAAATAAACTCCAGTTGTAAATGCTCTAAACAAAACAAACAAACAGAATGTCTCTACTGGGGATTACACAGTAAAAACTAAATTGCATGCTTAAGACACAATTAAAGTATTCCTTCCCATGATTTGAGTCTTTACACTTATTATAAATGAAGATTTGTGTTTTCTGTTTGCAGGAGGCATGATGTGTTAAATGAATCTGAGGCTTTTCTTTGGTTAGTCTAAGAATAAAGAAAACAACTATGAAAGAAGTCACTGACAAGGTTATATCTGCAAGTAATGCTTCAAGCATTGAGAGACAAACTGAGCATTTAGTTGCTATGTAATGCTTGATATTGCCTGCAAGGCAGGATTAAATAATAGTTATAGAGGGAAATATTATAACCTACAGAGATTTGTGACTAAATTCCCTTTAAATTCAAGACTCTTAAAAAGATAACAAGAGACCATATTGTTTGATGACAAATATGAATTTTATCTCTAGCACTGTTTGTATAACTTATTTTAGCACTCACTGAATTGGAGGAAGCCAGGATCTTTGAAGTCCATATCCTCTTCTTCTATAGTGAAGAATATATAAGTCAATTTATCCCCTGGCCTTGATGATCATAATCTAGCAGAGCAATCCCATCCCATTGTCTCAGAGATCTGATTTTGGGGAGAGGAAAATGGAGAAATTAACTCTCATGGTTCCATCTCATTGATAGGCCACCCAGAGAAATGCCAACCAATTGATTGGGTGTGAGAGATACCCTAGAATTCTAAGCAGATGAGTAATCGCCAGTTTCTGCTCAATCACTTCTAGAAATATTTAGATTTGTGTGAAAAGATAAATGCAACATTTACAGAGTGTCAAGAAATTAATAGACGGTAAGGATTGCAGGACCACATGTCTTGGTAAAGAGATCTGCATTAGCTAGAGTAGTCAGAAATGACTCAGTTGAGAATGAGATATCTGAGCAAGATCCTTAAAGTAGAATTTTTATGAGACAGATTTTCATTTGCTGGAAAAATTAATAATGTTTCAAGAGTTAAAAATCAGCCTGAACAAAGTAATTTATATTAAGATAAAAATACTTTAGTCCATGAAATTAAGTAATCTTTATATGGAATTACGAATAATACTAGAAATTCTACCTCTAACGAAATGACATTTATTTTGCAATTATTTTATTTTTCTATCTCTTCTCATACTCTCAATTTTCTCTTCAATATTTTCTCTCACTTTGGTTTCTCCTATCATCATAATGCTTTCCTCTGATGGTTCTGTGTAATGGTCTTCATTATTTTAAGCAAGTGATCCATTTTCAGTTATGCGTATGAATAAAATATCAGTTTGTACTCTTTAGCTTTTATATAGCAACATCTGCATCACTATGGGAATAATATTTCTTAATTAAAGGTCCAAACTCATTCTTTAAGAGTAAGACATTGCAACACCAGAGAGAAGTACAGTATAAGACTGGAATCTCAAAACCATTAGGCTGTTCCTCAGAGCTTAATCCTATCAAATTAAAAACAGAAAGACTTTTGGAAAAGCTCCTGATAATAGAAGATGCCAGTTTGATTAGATTCAACTGCTAACAGTAGTCCAAATTTTTATAAAGTATTAAATGCTTATGTTATCTTATAGTTAAGGTATATTTCAGAGAATACTGTATTGTATTTTGTTGTGAAAAGAACAGTGGGCCATGAATCAGAAAAACTAGAATTTTGTCTTTTTTGTGCTACATTATATGATATGTGTCATGTTTATGAAATAAAAATTATTATCTGGGCATTCAATTTAAAAGGATTTCTTGAGGATTAGATGAGTTTAAGTATGTGAGGTAACTTGAAAAGTTTAAAGTTAGAAATATCCAAGTAATTTTATTTTAAAGAACATTTCAAATATCTCAATTACTCTTTAACCTACTCCATGTCTGGCTTCCAAAAATATGAGGCCGTTGTATCTAAAGATTAAAATGACCTTTACCACTAATAAAATAGATTTAAAATAATCTCCTCCCACTTCACAAAATGCACTCTTCCAAGGTCATCAATAATCTCCATGGGGCTAAATTGACATTTCTCTGTCCTGACTTTACCCTACTTCTCAGTAGCCTTCAACAGAGCTGACATTGCCTTCCTTAAAGCATTCTTCTCTGGTGGAATTCAGGACAATGTCCTGGATTTCCTTTTGTGCCTTAAAATCAGTTCTCATTTTCTTTTGCCATCACTTCTGCTCTTAATCTACCTCTAATTTTGTGGATAGAGAGAGGAGTTCTCAGGATTTGGTCCTGCTTTTCTCTTTCTTACCTATAATTTCTTATTTAAGCTAGTTTTAAAATATCAGATAATTTATTAACATATCAGTTATGCCTTGATAATGTGCTTACTCTCTTAATGACTAACAAGTTCTTATTAATTTATTTAATTAAATATTTATTTATCAAAAGCCCATTATGTGCCAGGCATAGGATAGGATTTTGTAAATAAAATAGTAAATAAAACAGATCAGATTTTAGCCTATATGTGACATACAAAGTAAGTACTTGCAAATGGTATTTGTGAGGGAGTGAATCTCCACTGACTGATGCAGTGCACACATAAACTAATTAGTGTTTGTCATCAAATCAGAGGCTGGACAACATAACAATTAGCCTAATGTTCTGTGAAAAGCCTCCAAGAACATCTTGTATATTGTAATCACACCTTTTTATTAGCTGCTGTTTTGACATTATTTACCTTCCTTCAAATAGAGTAGGTTTTCTGTCACAATAAGTATTTCAAAAATTGTTAAATTTTTAAGAATCACATTTAAAGAAAAACTGTTGAGATAAAATACTAATAACACTATTTATGTTTTCTTCAAATGTGATTAGAGTATATATATGCATATATTTATTCATTCATCATATATATGTATGTATATACATACACAATGCAGAAAGATACTAAAGCACAAAGAATACATTGAAAATTTAGAAAATTTCTGAATATTTACTCTATGTGTTCATATTTATTTATTTTTCTTAAAAAAATGTTCCATGATATGTATACTGCTTATTTTATTGCCAAAAGTGAATTAAGGACAATTCCTCCGGTCAGTAGATGGTTTTGTCAAAATCATTTTTAATTTATACCTTCTGTTTCACCTTAATAATATACCATTTACATGTCTTGTATTTTTTGTAGGCACTATTTTAAATTATTTTTGTAATCAAAAAGACATAATTCTGGTGTTAATTTTATTAGTGTACAATTGTTTATGTTTTTAAATTACAAATGAAAGATATTTCTAACATTATTAACCTAATATATCAGTTTGTATCTATTTATTACCTTCATAAACAGTATAGAGCACTTGTAAATATTTCTATTTTTTGAGTAAGAGATGGTATAGTCAGAATTATCATGCATTTTATTAATTTAACATTATTTTAGACATTTCAGTATGATTGTGAGACTCATGGGAGGGATAGGATGGGATTAGCTCAGATGTTTATGACTGTAACATGTTTTTGTTCTTTTGTTTTTGATAGTACTAATAATATCGTGTCTATTTTACAAGGATTATTTTTCTACCATATTATATATAAAGGAAAGCTGAGCTGTCTATAGGAAAACAATATAATTTTTAGAAATTTTAGAAGGGTCAGCACTGCCTCAAAGTTTAAAATAGGTAAGCTTTTTTTTTTAAAATAATATTGTAAGTGAATATTTCAAGACATGAACAGCCTTAAAAAATGTATATGAATTCAATAATATAGAAGCTCAATATTAAAATATCTAGTGATGATTTGTTTTCAGACTAGTCCAGATTAATAAGGAAGGACTAGTTCGATCTTATTAGAAAAAAGAACCTAAAGCACTAACCAAAACATGGCCTTTTTCTAGTACAGTCAACTCTCAATTATCTATTATAATAAAAGGGAGTAGTGACATGTAAAATTTTGAAAGGTAAGTAATTCCAAAATTAATTTTGAGAACTACCCTTGCACTTATGTTTAAATGTGAAAAATACTGACATCTGAGAATTTACAGCATTAATAAAGTGAGAGGCTTTCCACTTCCTTTTCTGCTTCTCCTCAATGGCAACACACACACACATACACACACGCACACACACGCACACACACACACATACATTCATATATATACAAGTGTATATGTACATAAAAATCTTTGTGGGTGTTCCTGAGACATGTATAGATCCTCGGTTTCTTGCTCTTTAGTACTTAATAGCACGTTGCTTAGGAAATGTAAATGGTTAATATACTTGGCATATATTTTATGTTTTCTTTTTACCGATAATAGTACCTGGGTATTCTTAAACTCTCAAAAATAATTATAAGGAACTCTGAGGAGAGTACCTGGATACTCTTAAACTCTCAAACGTAATTTTAAGAAACCTGAAGAAATTTAAAATTTGGCAGAACCATTTAAATACCAAACAAACAATTAAAAATAAAAGACAGTGGAATCATAAGATTATTATCCTTCTTTATGATAATTTATCGAATATGACATGAAAATTTGGGATGATCCATCATTTTTCTAAGTGCTATGTAGAATCTGTTTGCTTTAAAAATAGACCAGATTGATTTAGGATGATACCAAAAACTAAAGCATGTCAGAGAAAGAATAAAAGTGCAGCTGTAACAAGTAAGAGGATGTATGTTTACTAGTCATAGTACGTGTTTTGTGACATAGAAAAGGACCACTCCTTACTGAACCACATTGTCTTAGAGTCTATCACCATTGCTCATGAAATCTAACTTCTCAATAAACAAATCTTGCCTGCAATAACTCTGGGAGATAAGTCCCATGCTATGCTAAGTGTGATGGGCTCTGGGACTAGCCCATTTTGAATAGTTCCAGTTTGATAAGCAGGACAGCGCAGAATTTAAGAACACAATTTCTTAAGCCAGCCTGGATTTACAACTCAATCCCAACGTTAAGCTCCAAGTGACCACGAGCAAGCCACTTAACCCCAATGATGTTACAAAAAAGTTTGTTTCTTAAGCACTTGTAACAGTTTTTGACATAGTAATTGCTATGTAAGGGTTAAATATCATTAATACTTTATTTTTTAAGTTTTTTATTTATGTAAAATAAATGTCCCCTTAAAATTAATAGCTAATATTAATTTAACTCTGACAATTGATTACATCCTTTATATGCATAATTATAATTTTTACAAAAGTTTGGTCCTGTAATAGGCAAAGTTAATAGTTTTAGGCATTACCGCCTTGAAACTTTCCTCTGAATGTCAACACACAGTGAAGAAGGCAAATATAAACTAACTATCATTAATTATCATTGTTTTGATACAATCCTCAGCTAATCCTAACTTTACCTAATCCATTTTCATCCAGATTTGGCCTCCTGAATGAAGAAAAATAAATTTGTTCAGTTTAAACATCACTTTTACAGATAGAAAAACTTCTATTTTTCACCTTCCAAGCAATCTACAACTCCACCAATTATAACATATATCATTTTTGTAAAGTGACATCATTGACTGAAACATATATTTCTATTTTGGAGATATTAAAAATGTGGGGGGAAAGGTATCTTCAAATAAATAAAATGATGTGCATACTTTTTTAGCACTTTCTATTTTTCTTTAATAGAACTTGCCAAAAATGTGCTTGATTATAAAATTATATCTTTAATAACAAGTGTCCCTCATCCGAATGTATGCTCTATGAAAATGGTCTCTATCTAGCTCATTCATCATTTATTCACAGAATAAATATTCACTGAACACCTGCCATCTGTAAAACAATCTGCTAGACACAAAGAGAAGCAAATAGATCCTTACTCTTTTATAGACCTCAGATTAATCACAGCATTGATTGTGTCTGATACCAACAGGTTTCCACTTTATATGGATTTTAAAATAAATGAGTACATTTTCACATGTAAGGATAATCCTCAAACAAGCATATATGAATATGGCAGTCATGTGTCCCATAGACTTTTTTCTAGCCAAAAAGTTGTCAAATAATTTTCTGTGAAGAGCTAGATAATAAATATTTTAAGATTTGTGGTCCATATGGTCCCAGTAGTAACTACTGAATTCTACCATTGTAGTGCAATAGTAGACATAGACAATACATAAACAAATAAGAGTGACTGTATTTCAGAAAAACTTAACAAAAACAGGTGGTGGGTTGGATTAAATGGATGAATGTGTTTGCCAACCTATATTCTAGACCATGACACTTATCAGTTACTCTATAGAGATATGTTAAATAGCATGAAGCTACTCCTGTCACCCTTTTCTTATACTATATGTTGTTCAGAACCTCACTATTTTGTTGTTTTTCTTTTGGTATGGATGAGTTTTTGTAGCCCCTCTCTAGAAATACCCCTTGTTTGA
>NW_011888818.1:4589783-4599379 GCF_000151845.1 Pteropus vampyrus
TTATTCTTTTTCTCTCTTTCTCCAAGATAAAAGTCCCTTTACTTCACTTTAGTTTATTATAACCCTGAACTGTATATAATATATGTAATGCCTTTCATTTCATTGTAAAAAATTGAAGAAATAATGGTTCTATTTCTATGGGTTTCCTGCAAGAGAGTCCAGTCTCATTATCCCTTCTTAGTTCATACTTCAGTGCACTTTTTTTTGCTTCCCAAAGCTTGAATTTTGATGTATTAAAATATATTTAAATTATTTTGAAAAATATTCTTATTTAATATTATTTTTTATTCCCACAAATGTATAGAGCAGCATACTCATTCTGATAATATTGTTTTTTTTTCATATTTTGTTTTAAAATATCATCACTGTTCCACTCATATCCTACTTCTTGTTTTCCCTCATCTCACAGGTGACTCTCTCAGGAAAAGACCTGCCAAGATTACAATTTAGTCTTATTTTCTTTTTTGTTCCTTTGGTGAAATAGTCTGAGTCAGAGAGAGGGATAAAAACTCAAGATGGCACATCTTCCTTGGGATTATAGGGAAATTTATGAACAGTAAAAATTAATAATAATTATGTCAATTATCTTGATTTTTGCAAGGAAATGTGGTTGTGAATGTGCACAGTATTTGAATTTCCCCACATCCCACATACAAATATATAGAAAAATAAGGTACCTAATTAAAAATTCATGAATAGTATTTACTACAAAACTAAGTGACAAAGAAATCACCATAAACTCTTAAATTCAAGTAGGTAGAAACGGAAGACCTATTGGCTTCAGCAGGGAAGAGAAAAAGAAATAAGGCATTTGATGGAGCCAAGAACAGGAGAACCCCAAAATATCCAATAAATATTTATTGGAAAGCACTGATGGGCTAATTTGAGACTTCAGGGTGAAACTGAGAAAATATTTCATTTAACCCAAAGGTGAGTGAGTGCTAATGGTCTGGACTCAGGTCTACAGGTATTGGTGGAGTATAGTACTTGTGAACTCTCAACACTAACCAGGTTCTTCATTGAGAAAAAAACTTTTTATAGTTGAGTAAAAATTGAGCAGAGCAAGAAAAATAGAAATAAAGAAAAGCAAATTCCGGATCAAAGTGAGGGAAGAAGAGAACCAGGAAAGATCAAAAAGTGAGCTACCATATTTTTGAATGCTACAAAAAAATAATAGAAGATGAGAGAGGGAGAGTATCCTGACAACTCTTCCATCCTAATAAATGAAGAATATTCTCAAATGTCCACAAACCAGATCACTCCACAGACCACACAAGATTACAACTAACATGAGCTCAAAAACAAAATCAAAATATACAACATAAAAGAACAATGTAAATCAAAGTTAGAAAAACTTAAAGACATCAGATAAGCTCAGAGATGCATTAAAATTCAAAACAAACATTATTTTAAAAATAAAGATGAAACGAAGTCACGCAAAAGCAAATAAACTCAACAGATAATACCTTAAGAGAAGTACATGATAAAAATACATTTAAAAAATATTTAAAATTTCAAGAAAAGATGAAAAGCTAAATATTCAAGTAAGAAGTACTGAAGAAAGAAAAAGATAAATTAAAATATGATAAATAGTATACAAAATAAAAGAGCACATTATGTACCTGAGGTTAACAGCACAAAACAACAAATACCAAAGGAATTAAAATAAGATTGCTAGTCTTTAAGAACAAAAGAAGAAAATCACTGGTGAATGCAGATAAAAAATAAAATGAACTTAAGGGAAAAATTGATTATCATTAAAAGTTTCAAAATCAATGGTTCATTCCATAAGAAAAGCTATATATAATTGAAACAATAAAGAGAAGAAAATGTGAACCAAGAGTTTCATGTCTACCCATTTTACAAATATAAAGAACATGGTCAAATTATATCGATTTGCAATAACTCAGAAAATATTATTCTCATGAGTCCTTCCTGAAAAATACATTAGATAATAAACATCAGATGACCAAAATTACTAGAGAAAAATTGACATAAGACTGGAAGTGAACATGAACTATAGTAGACAAAAAGAGGGAGAGAGTATGATTAACCAAATGGCATCAGATCTACCCAAGACTTTGAAGGTCTCGTCAAAATAAGTCAGCATACGTATTTTGGCTTAAGGCTCTATATAATTGAAATTAAAATAATTTAAACTTTATTATGGATTTTAAAAAATGCAATTGTTTTGAAATCTATCAAATAGAATTAAATCTATTATAATTTTTATTAACGAGATTTTTTTCCAAAAAAAAAAAAATGAAGTAGACCTATTTTGTCCTATTCTTTCCACTAATTACTACCCAAAAAAAACAAAAACAAAACAAAAAAAAACAAAACCATAAACATTACATAGAAAACAAAAGTATGCATATTTTAAAATTTGAAGAGAAGAAGGCACACTAACTAGGGATTTGGGACCCAAGAAAAAACATGGTGATGAGTTCCTTGGATTTTCTTTTTGTTTCTTATACCTCAGACTTGAAAGTGAAGAAGCTGGTAACCTAGAAATGTCAATATGCACAGACAAGCAATGCCCCGGCAAAGTCAGCTCTTTCTAGCCACAGAACCAGGAATGTGACAGTTTAGCAAGGTAAAAATATTTTGCAAGATAAATGCTCTATAGCATCCAGACATACACACACACACACACACACCCCACACAACCCCATCCTTACCCTCTCTGGCAACAGCTCAGTGGGAGGTTTAACTCCTATTCTTTTGAGGTTATGATGAGGCACCTTAATATCCCTAGCAGGGTAGAGTCAAAAAAAAACTAGAGTATGGAGCTAGAAGTTCACTGTCAGCTGGTAACAAAACACTCGATACCACAGTAACAATAGACACCATCTGAGTAATGTGGACTTATACTCTCACCCAACAGTAATTAGATCTCCTTCTCCTTCCTTGCTGGGATGGTATCAGAAGAAACCAATGGAGAGTCAGGACTTTCACCACTACCCAGAGGTACTGACTGGGTGTCAGTAGAGACCACATGGGATCCAGAAGTTTCACCTCCACGCAGCAGTAATGAGGAGCCACACCCCAAAGGAGCCAATGGAAACCAATGAGAGAATGTAGACTTCTACGTCTTCTGGAATGAAGAAGTGGCATCCCCCTATTCCTTTACTGAAATGGCATTAGAACAAGACAATTAGAACATAATACATAAATGTTCATGCATCAATTGAAAGTCAATTATCCTATCAAGACCCAGGAAAATAGCAAAATAAATGAAAAACACAATAGATATTATCACTGAGATTACAAAGACATTAGGGTTATTGGGAAAATATTTTGGAACAGCCATGATAAAATATGCTTCAGTGAGCGGTAATGGATGTACTTGAAACAAATTTTAAAAATTGAAAAAAAACTTCACAAAGAAATAGAAGATATATTTAAAAATGAAAAATTTAGAAATAAACAATAAACAGATAAAAAAGATTAGTGGGTGGTTCTAGACCTAATGTAGAGGATGAAGGAATCAGCGAACTGGATGGATAAATATAAATTAATCAATCTGAACAGCATAGATAAAAATAAACTGAAAAACAAAATGAATAAAATTTCAGGACTCTGTAGGACTATTACAAATGTTTGAATGTTTATGTCATCAGAGTTCTGGAAGAAAAGGAGAGGAAGATAAGGTTTGAAAAAGTACTCCAAAAAATAATGGATGAAGATTTTCCAAATCTGGCTTTAAAACTATAGATTCAAGAAGATAAATAAACAAGATAAACCCAAGGAAACAATGCTAACAATCATCATGATTCAATTTCATAAATCTGAAGAAAAAGAGAAACTCTTAAAAGCAACCAGAAGAAAATGAATATTTACCATTAGGAAAAATTAAATGATAGTAATTTTTTTATCAGAGCAAGTTATACAATATATTTTAATTAACTGCTGGCAGGAAGGAGGGGGGAAAAAACCTGCTAACACAGAATCTTGCACTGAGTGAAAATATCCTTCAGGGATAAAGAGGAAATCCAGATAGTAACGGATGAAGAAAAGCTAGAGAAATTTGTTGCCAGTAAACCTATTCTAAATGAATGGCTAAAGGAAATTATCTAAACAGAAAGTAAATAATAAAAGAAGAAAGCTTGGAACATCAAGAAAGAACCTTGCAGGAAAAAATGTGGACAAGCACAATAGGCTTTCCATCTTCTCTTGAGTTTTCGAAATTAGGTTTGATGATCAAAGAAAAATATTATAACATGGTCTGATGTGTTTCTAAGTATATATAAAGAAATATTGTAACTGATTGTATTATAAATGGGAAAGCATAAAAGTATGCAAAGGTAGGTAGAATTTCCTATGTCACTCAAATTGGTAAAATAATGACACCAGCAAACTGTGATAAGTTTCGTGTGTGTATGTATGTACATATGTATGTGTGTGTATGTGTATACATATGTATGTGATTTATATGTAATATCTAGAGCCACCACTAAGAAAACTATATAACAGAAAATTTTTAAAAATCACTATAAATAAACTAAGGTGTAATAATAAAAATTATTCAAGTAACTCATGGGAAAGCATAAATAGAAAATGGAGAAACACAGACAGACAAAAGAAAAAAATAAAATGGCTGACTTAATCACTAATGTATCAATAATTACACTAAATGTAAGTGGTCTAAATATGCCAATTAAAAAGTTGAAAGTAAAATAATAGAATAAAAGTTATATTATGCAAATATTTGTGAAAGTAAAGCAGGAGCAGATATATTAACATAAAGAAAGTAGACCTCAGATATTAAAAAGGCACCAGATGGAGAAATAGAAATTAATAATGGTAAAATACTTAATCTACCAAAAAGACATCACAATCCTCAATGTGTATGAAACAAACAACAGAAATACAAAATATACAATGCAAAATATATAGTGCTGAACAAAAAAGTAGACAAATTTACAAATACAGTCAGACTTTCAGTACCCTCCTCTCAAGAACTGATAGAAAATTAGCTAGGATATATAAGAACTCGACCACATCATTAACCAATGGGATCTAATTGATATTTATAAAATATTCCAGCAACAACAGTATAATACACATTCTTTTTAAGTGCCCACTGAATATCTACAAAGATAAATCATTAAAAACTTCTCAACAAATTTAAAATATTGAAACGAAATATAGTGTGTTCTTTAACACCATGGAATCAAACTAAAAATCAGTAACATAATGATAACAGAAAAATCCCCCAAAATTGAGAAACCAAATACACACTTTGAAAAATTCATGAGCAGAAAAGGAACTCTGAAGGAATCATACATCATATTAATTTGAATCAAAATAAAAATTTATCAATATTTGTTGAACATAGAAAAAGCAGTGCTAAGAAGTAATTTTATTGCACTAATTGTCTACATTAGAAACAAGGAAAGTCTCAAATATATTATCTTCCACCTCAAGAACCTAGAGAAAAGGACAAAATAATCCCAAAGTAAGAAGAAAAATGGACTAAAACAAGTGTGTATAAGATTTATATGAGGAAAACTTTATAAAACTCTGATAAATGAAGTCAAAGAATAAATAATGGAGAGATATCTCAAGTTCATGGATAGAAAGGCTCAATATTGTCAAGATGTCATCCTTCCCATCTTGATTTATAGATTCAATATAAACAAAATCAAAATCCCAGCAAGTTATTTTGTGAATATTGACAAACCGATTCTAAAGTTTATAAGAAGAGGCAAATGATCCAGAATATCCAACACAGTATCAAAGGAAAAAAACAAAATTGAAGAACTGATGCAGCTACAGCAATAGTGACAGCATGATATTGGTAAAGAATAAACAAATAGATCAATGGAACAGACTAGAGAACCAGCCAAGAAATAGATCCATACACACATAGTCAACTGTCTTTGATAAGAGCAAAGGCGATATAATGAAGTAAAGATAGTGTCTTCAACAAATGGTGCTGGAACCACTGGATAGCCACTTGAAAAAAAATAAATAAATCTAGACACAGACCTTAAATCCTTTATAAAAGCTTGAAATAGATTATAGACTTAATGTAAAATGCATCACCATAAAAATTCTAGACGCTAACATAGGAGAAAATCTAGATGACCTTGCTTCCTAAGGTAATGACTTTTAGACACGACACCTAAGCCATGATTCATGAAAGAAATAATTGTAAGATGCACTTTACTAAAATTAATACTTCTGCTCTCTAAAGCCAATGTTAAGAGAATTAGAAGACAAGTCACAAACAGGGAGAAATATTTGCAAAGACTAAATATTATAAAGGGCTCTTCCAAAATATACGAAAACTATTAAAACTCAACAATAAGAAAAAAAATGACCCGATTCATAAATGGGCCAAAGAATTTAGTAGACACTTCACTGAAAAAGATATACAGATGATAAATAAGCATATGAAAAGATCCTCCACATCATATGTCATCGGGTAAATGGAAATTAAAACAACAATGAAATACAACTACACACCTATCAGAATAGCCAAAATCTAGAACACCGATACAGCAAATGCTGGTGAATATATAGAATGACAAGAACTCTCATATATTGCCAGTGTATGATAGTTGACATGAAGATCGTTGGCAATTTCTTACAAAACTAAATATACTGTTACCATATGATCCATCAATTGCTCTCTGGTATTCACTCAAAAGAGCTGAAAACTAATGTTCACATAAAAACCTACACAAGGATATTTATAGCAGCTTGATTCATAATTGGCAAAAACTTGGAAGCAACTAAGACATCCTTCAGTAGGTGAATGGATAAACTGTGATACATCTAGACAATGGAATATTATGCAGGGTTAAAAAGGAATGTGCCATCAAGCCATGAAAAGACATGAAGGAAACTTAAGTGCACATTACTAACTGAAAGAAGTCAACTTGAATAGGCTACATGTCCATATGCTTCCAACATTAGGGAAAAGACATTCTGGAAAAAGCAAAACTATGGAGACAGTAAAATGATTGGTGGTTGCCAAGATGGGTGGGGGAACAATGAAAAGTCAGAGCATAGAGGATTTTTAGGACAGCAAAAATACTCTCTATGATACTATATTAATAGATGCATATCATTCTACATTTATCCAAACTCATAGAATATACAAAACCAAGAATAAAGCTTAATTTAGATTATGGACTTTGAGTGGTTATTATTTGTCAATGTAATGAATGTAAGTTTATCAGTTATAACAGATGTTTACAAAAAGAGAAATGCATTTTATACAGAAAGAAGGCCAGCATTGGACTTTTGTCTATGGACTCAACTTTCCTGATGGTACAACGTGATGACCTACTACAGATTTAGTTGTAGCATACAGAGACAACAGAGAAATGTTGGAGTCATTTCTCATAGGAACTAATATATATTTTGAACCTATAATCAATATTGCTCTTCTCTTTATAGCCAGATTATGCAGTTCTGGAAATCAAGGGGTAGAAGTAATAGTAACTTCTTTTGTACTTTATTTATTTTTATCATCTTTATTGAAGAATAATTTCTGTGCAATAAGCTGTGCCCTTTTATACCAAAAAGAAAAAAAAATCAATAAAGTGGAAGACAGAAAAGCAATGAAGAAACTCAGTGAAACAGGGAAATGGTTCTTTGAAAAATACTCTGGATAAAGAGTCCTCAGACTTGACAAAAAAAAAAATCCATAAAAAGAAAAAAAATGATATTGGATTTTATTAAAATAAAAAAAAATTGACTTGTGAAAGGTCTTGTTAAGAAGATACAGAGTAAGAGACAATATTCACTAATCATATACCTGACAAAAGACTAGTACCTAGAATGTATAAAGAACTCAAAATTCTACAGTAAAATAGCAACCAACACAATTAGACCATGGACAAAATACAAAGAGACATTTTACCACAGAAGATATACAGATTGCAAATATACACACGAAAAGATGTTCAGAATCATTAGCCACTAGAGAAATTCAAATTAAAACCCCAATGAGGTGTCTTCATATCTATGAGAATGGCTATAATTAAAATTAGTGACAACATAAAATGCTCAGTGAGGATATAGAAAACCCAATCACTCCTACATTACTGATGGAAATGTAAAATGGCACAATCATTCTGGAAAACAGTTTGACGGTTTTCTAAAAACATGTACACGGTTACAAGGCTGCTGACTTTATAATATTTTGTTAAGCTTATGTTTTCTATGTGTTATTTTTTAATTAAATACTTAACAAAGAATTTTATAGTGAAAATTTCCCCAAATACTAATCCACCAATTGTACTCCTAGGAATTTGTTCAGAAAAATGATGTATGTTCACATAAAAACAATATACAGTCTTTTCATGCCCTTATTCTTATAAAACCATTGGAAGGAGCTGATAAAATAGTACACTGGATCTCTGTATTATCTGTTATAACTGCATATGAATATACAATGATCTCAAAATAAGAACTTTAATTTAAAAAATATTTATAGTATATTGTTGTTTCACCAACAGCCTTTGATTTTTAATACCAGATATTTATTACAATTCTGAAATGCTATAGAAATTAATGAAAGTGCACTTTGATGTTACAAAACTAACTTATACATATTTAGTAATTGGAGAACATTTTTTTAAATAACAGCTTTGTTTATCATAGCTAAAAACTGGAATTGCTCAGATGTTCTTAAAGAGGTGGATTGTTAAACCATAGTACTTAATATGGAATCCTTCTCAGAAATAAAGGACTGGACAGTTGCCTCGCACAACTTAGATGTCCAGATATTTATGCCTAATGGAAAAAATTAAATGCAAAATAGTTACTTATTGTATAATTTTATTATTATAAAATTCTATAAATGGCAAAATTATAGAAATAGTGAACAGATTAGTCATTGTCTGAGCTTATGGAGAGTCTGGGAGTGTGACAGAAGTGGCTGTGACTTTAAAAGTGAAACAAGAAAGACCTTTGTGGTGATGGAAATGTTCTGTATCTTGGGCCTTTGGATATCAATAGCCTGGTTGTAATATTGCTCTATGGTTTTGCAAGATGTTCTCATTGGCGGAAACTGAGTAAAGGGCTCCTGGAATTTGTTTGTATTGTTTCTTAAAACTGTGTTTGAATCTAAATTTATTTCAAAATAATAAGCCTTTTAAAGAAAGAAAAAGGCTAGTTAATGACCTTTGGAGGATGACAGGCAACCAACTCATTTTCTTGAAAAGAAGTAAACAGTGGAAGGGAAAAAAGACCTCGCCTTTATCCCGCCTTTCCTATATTAACCATAACTCTAAATACACTAATAGTTGATGAATGAAAGCTTCTCTTTATCGAGTTATTTCAACTAATAAATAAAAATGAAAGTTAGAGTAATAATATTATCATTTTGCAATCTTAAAGAATTAATGATTCCGGGCATTCAATATCAATATCATTAACATCATCAAGTAAGCAGATGTAATACACTTCCTGAATGTAAAAAAAAAAAAAAAATCTGTAGCCTTGACAAAATGACAAAACTGAGTCTAATCAAGCCTCTGGAGTCAGTTTCCAATTTTCATAAAATACAGGAGACAAAGGAATATTGAATTACACCATGATTATGAAATCAGCAAAATCTAGATTGTGGGATGCCC
>NW_011888818.1:4599429-4615124 GCF_000151845.1 Pteropus vampyrus
AAGAAGTAAACAGTGGAAGGGAAAAAAGACCTCGCCTTTATCCCGCCTTTCCTATATTAACCATAACTCTAAATACACTAATAGTTGATGAATGAAAGCTTCTCTTTATCGAGTTATTTCAACTAATAAATAAAAATGAAAGTTAGAGTAATAATATTATCATTTTGCAATCTTAAAGAATTAATGATTCCGGGCATTCAATATCAATATCATTAACATCATCAAGTAAGCAGATGTAATACACTTCCTGAATGTAAAAAAAAAAAAAAATCTGTAGCCTTGACAAAATGACAAAACTGAGTCTAATCAAGCCTCTGGAGTCAGTTTCCAATTTTCATAAAATACAGGAGACAAAGGAATATTGAATTACACCATGATTATGAAATCAGCAAAATCTAGATTGTGGGATGCCCTAGAATTTTCTATCATAAATAGTAAGATGGAGTGAGAATCTTCAGATTGAACAGCAACTTAAAAGCCGTATTTAAAAACTGAACAAGATTAAACTACAGTATCTAAGGAAGTATACTTTGATATTAAAACTAAAAAAGCTAAAAACAAGAAGGCAACAGCTATGACTATAGAGAGCACTTCGATTTTCAGGCAAGTGGGGAGTGGCGATTAAATTAGGAAGCTTGGACAAGCCTTCAAGGAGACAGGCAAAGTTCCATTTCCTGATTTGGGTTATAATTACAAGGATACTCACTTTATAATATTCCATTAAGCTCTGCATGTATTTTTTGTTTTATTTTTTAATTAGACTTTTATAGTCAAAATTTCCCCATATTCTAAAAGTGTTTTGAAATCCTTCTTTTACATTTTGATACTATATCATTGTAAGATATATAATATTTCTATAACAATTTCCTATAATAGGACATTTGTGTTCTTTCCAGTTTTTAATTATTACTAATAAAGGTACAGTAAGCATACTTTCTATTTTCTAAAAAGAGCTTGAAATATTGACTATGTTAGAGTTTTAGCCTCAAGCATACCGGTTCTTTGCTTGTTGCTCCCAAAGTAAGGAGAATATAAAACTGTGATGACCTGAACATTTCCAGTGTAAGTCTTTATTTAATATTTAAGTAATCCATCTCATGCTTTATAGGTTGGTTTTTGGGGGGATGGTATTAATCCACTTAATGAGACATTATTATATTTTGAGAGATGAACAAAAATCCCACTTTACAGTAGAAAACCAAAGAGCCCCATTAATATTAGAAATGAACTGAAGAGTAAATGAAAAGGGTAAGTCCTACTTCTAGTGATGATTTTTGCATAGCCTACATTATTATCTCCCTCACCTCACCTGCTCAAATGTGGGAAAGTATAATCTATCCTCAGATCTACAAAGAGACAAGTTCTTGGGAGATTATGGTGCAAGAATCCTGAAACTTTTCCATGTGTTCGAAATATTTGTTCCTTCAATTAAATTGATATTCAGTACACAGGGAAATGGTGATTTCATTTGTCAGTATTATTTACAGCTCCATGGCCAATATTGTATACAATATTAATATATTAAGAATAAAAAACTAATTATGCATTTATTGCTTACATAATTATGAGTTAATTATACTACTAATGGAAGATATCTTTTATTGCTATTAGACTTCAATAAAGATTTTTTTGTAATCTTTACTTGGCATTTAGTGTGCAATAAATGTCTATAAATATGAATTCAATGTTTTCTTGAGAGAGCCCATTTAACATTATAAGTGCATGTGACAATGATCTTGTTTAGAAAATATGAGTTTTAAATACTGAATAGATTACAACCTATGTTGCTTTCTTGGAATTATTTTTCTTTCATTGTAACTGAAAGTTAAAGCCCTTTTACTCAAGACATTATTTCTGTTGTAGCTTTACAGCTACTTTTCAACTTAAAAACACCAGATATCCATAGATTGTGATTGTCTCAAAAACTTCTTCTTTTTCATCTGCATCAGGCTGTTCTGTTGGGACTTTGAATATATTATTAAGTATAATATGTACAATTAGTAGAAACATATTCTATGACATAATTGGCAATGAAATCCAAGCAAGAATATAAAAACCTTATATATTAACAATTCCCAACAAATCAATAGACAAAACTGGTGATAAAATAAATATTTCTAAACATCATAATTGAAATAAAATTACTACAAATACTATTCATAAATTAAAGAAATATAAAAGTAATTAAACAGGTAAGACTTAAGAAGGTTCTGATGTAGCCCTTCAGCACATAATAAAGAATAACATGATTATATGAGACTATAAAATATGTGTTAATAATCAATTTTCTCCCAAACTGAACACCTCTTAGAAAATAAATGAAAGAAAATAGAATCAAACAGATCGTACTGAATCATACTTTCTCTTATCTATTCAATCATTTATTCATTTATAAATATGTTGAACTTTTATTTTGTGCCAGTCTCTGCTATAGTATATGGCAACATAAAGAAAACTAAGTTTGTGTCATCATGGACCTTACAATCTAGTGGAAGGAGAGAGAAATGAACAGCGAAATAAATAGTTAATAGCCCAGTAGTAAATGCTTGAAGGAGCCTGATGAAAATTAACAGAGAAATGGGACAGATTTTGGGGGTAGGTGCTATTTTGTATGGAATAATTAGTCCAGTCTCTCTGATGTGGTGAAAACTGCGTAAGGACTTGACATAAATGAAGGAGGGAAAACTTTCAAACAGAAAAAATGATAATTAAGGCCCTGCAGCCCTTGAAAGATAGTGAGGTCAAGGGCAGCCGGAATAATGGCTGATGAGGCTAAGGAGGGATGGCTCATGTTGAATGACATGCTGTGGGGAGGAAGAGGAGAAGAAAAAGAGGGAGGAGGAAGGGAGGAGGAGCAAGGGAGAAGGAAGAGGGGAGAGAGGAAGAGGAAAGGAAGGAAGGGAGGGAGAGAGAAAGAGTTAGGAATGAGAAGTTGCCCGGTATTGTTTGCAGACATTTACTTGGGGGTCATCAGCCATATCAGATATTTAAAATCATGAGACTTCATGGGATCACTAACACAAATATATGTTTAAAAGAGGTCTGAGAGCTAAACCTTGGGGCTCTCCCATATGTCCTGCTTCATGAATAATTCATGATTTACAATAATTCATAATTTTCCCAATGCCTTTAGCTTGTACAATGTCTAGTTTTAATTATGTGGGAAAATTAGAGTGTAACTAATAAATGGCCTTAGAATAATTGTGATCTACTTGGAAAAGAAAGTTAAATCTCTATATCAGATAGGACAGCAAAATAAATTTTGTGTAGAATGAATAATTAAAGATATAAAACCATGTGAGAGCTATGAGAACATATTTATTTGATTTTAAAGAGGTGAAAATAGTTGAAAGTCTATCTTTCATGGAAGAAATGATAAACTAATGGCATAGTAGTTTTAGCTACAAAAACAAAAAAGGAAAAAAAAATAAAGGCATGTCAATGAACGCCATAAAATTAAAAGTAAATGGCAAATTTACAAATATATACTTTGCAATATAAATAACAAAAAAGAGCAATATTTTATATGTTATACATAACATATTATAAATTACACACAAATCTGAAGGAAAAAGTACCAACTGAAATATGGTTAAAGAACATTAATAGTTTATTTACAAGAAAAAAATAAATACTATAGTCTGATAAATCTCTCAGTATATTAACATCAATAGTTATTAACAAATTGCTATTTAAGAAAGATGCCACCTAAGAAAGTGGCAATATGAGGACATGGATAGTATTTGAACTTTGACAGGATGAGAATGAATTTCTTTATAGCATTGCTAACAAAAATGTTTTTTTGTTAGACAGATAATTTGGTATTACTGATCAAAATTTTAAAGATTCTCAACAATTTTTGGTCTAGAAAACATCTTGTGAGACTTTACTCCAAAGAAATAATGTTTTTTTTTTTAATAGGGGCATTTTATTCATCTAATTTTATTTTCATAATATCATACTTTTCATTATCAAGGATTTATGCTTTTTAGTTGTTATTTGTTTCCTTTTTAAAAATAGTTTGAAACATAGACTCAGGTGTCTTTATTTCCCCTCATCCTCTATCATTTGGAAAGTATACATTCCGTTTTAAATATTTATATTAATTATCTTTGAGATTTTATAAATTTAAAATTAATTTCTAAACATAGTAATAAAAATCTTACTGTAGCAAATACTTCTGTTTAAATTGATTTGTTAAATCTGTGATATTTGATGTGTATGAATATTCATTGTTTCTCCTTAAAATTTTTTAATGAAATACAATTAATTTTTAAACAAAAATGAAATTTGAATTTAGAATTGTTTTATGGACATACAAATCCTCAAACTAAATTCTATGCATAAATTATTGCAGCACTCAGACATTTTACCCTGTAATGTTAAACAACTCTCCAGTTATTCATTTAAATCCTCTCATTTTGTTAAATGTGTTGTTTTTTTTATCTCTCCCCTGAGTCTCAGTTCCTTGGTCACCTTCAGAAGTTACCTATCCTACCTAATGAACATTGTTTCACTACCCTTGGCCTCCTTTTTTTATGTTTCTAGGTTGAAGTGATTCCTTTACTTAGAAACAAATCTTGTCTCTGCTTAAGACTGTTACGTGTTATTATATTTTTTGTTATTGTGTGTTTACAATTTATTTGTTCTCTTCTTCAGGAACTCTAATCACCATATATTAGATTTCCATTTTCTGTCTTCCTTTTCAAATGATCTCTTTTAAACTTTTCATCTCTAACATTCACCTCTGAATACTAAAACAGGGGTTATCAAACTTGTAGACATAGATTCTACTGTCTGCATGGATGACTCTTTATTTAATTGATTAGGAATGTTTTAATTCTCTGTGATTTTTTCTTATCTTTTCATTTTCCCTTATATCACCATCTACTTTTTATTGTTTTTTTTAGTCTGCTTTCTCTAAAACAACATAGTTGTTTCATTTCTTCTTTGATATTTTTCTTTGTTTTCAGAATTTATGTTTTCCACATACTCATTGAAATTACAAAGAGAATGACTTGAGTGCAGTTCCCCATATCTTCTTCTAATGTTTTCTCATAAAATCTAATATCTAAGCAAAATTTTTGAAGATTTAGTCATGTGGATGATTTCTTTTCATTTATATTTCCTTGGGCTTTTCCAGAAGTCTTTTAATGAAGTGAAGCAAGGTTAGAAAGTTGATCTCAACTCAACATTTTCCTGAAAATCCTTTGATTAATGTTTTTAAGTGGTTTCTGACACCTGATTTCTGTTCATGCTTTTGGCTTCTGACGTTCTACTTCTATATCATTGAACACTCGACAACTTTTTAATCCAATACTTTTCATTTCTCAATGAGTCATATGTTACCTTTTAATATCCCTTCCTTTTAAAATCTTGCTTTGGACTTTAGATTTAAATATGTGTCAGCAACAGTGAATTCTCCCTTCTACCCTTCTTGAGTTCTTGTGGCTAAGTTACTAATAAAATTGTCACAAGACAGAATAACAGGAGATTATACCAAATTTTATTATGTGTACATGGGAGAATTAAAAGAATAATTGTGAGAGAAGTGGAGCAGCCTGTTTACATATGCTTTACATAAATAAACAATAAATTTGTGAAGATTTCACAAGACAAGGAGCATAGGTTTGGAGGTATGTAAGAAATTTACACAGAATGGACGCTTAGGCAAAAAATTAGTAAAATTAACAAGAGTTAGTTTATATAGTCTTCTCAGCTCTGGATCCCCTATGGTGGTAAAACTGTCTCTTCCTTACTCTGATTGCTTGTTAGCTCTCTTATAGCAGGGGGCCACCTTTCACATGGAGATTTATTTTCCCGCTTTTAGAGAGACACAGGAGAGACTGAAAGCTCCTCTTTCTCCTTTTGCCTCTCAAGTGCTTTTAATTTGAAGTATTCAATATGTCATTGTGGGCTGTTTGGGTGTGGCCTGCCCTGAACCCCAACATATATCTGCCTTTTCTTTTCCTAGCTGAAAGCTAAACTCTTTGAACTAAAACTTTTTACCCACTCAGAGCTTAATAAAGGTAGCATCATAAATAATTGCTTATTTATTTTGAGTAAAACCTTATGAAAGCTGATATGAGTATGAAGTGAAAAATTATGAGCTCATTTATATTTTTTTACATCGTAGTGAGTTTCTGTTCTTTAAAATTTGGTGACAGTTACTAAAAAAGAGGAAAAGGTATAGGAAGTAGTTAAAAAATAATGCACCATTAATTCTACTGATACTTTTTATTCTGCTTTTGAGCGGTATTGCTGCTTCACAATTAGAACTTTAGTGAACATATCCTTTGCATATAGATTACATTAAAATCCATATGGTATGAATTGGACAAACATGCTAAAATGAATGCAATGCACATTGTAATTCAGTTGTCTTGATAGGTGTAATATTTCCCTTACATGTTATTTTAAAAGATAGTCAGTGAAAGATTAAACTCTAGATTAAAAGATCTTTTAGACAATCTACTTCATACTAAAATAATTTAGAAGGCTCTTAATGATTCAAAAAGCACATCACACACTCAGAGCTGATATTCCACTGGTAGAATTGGTACAATCATGTAATTTGTTAAAATATTAAACTGATTCTATACTGTTCGGTAAATCGCTTTTACCAAAAGCTTCCTGAGTGTCTTTTCATCCATCCTGCCCCTGCCACCTGGCTATTAAGATTAGGAGTACTCAGTGCTCCTAAAACCTTTTAATCATTGGTGCATGTATATACTGCAAATTAATTTTGGCAGGCTGTGATTACTCAGTCTATTACATAAGCTATTTTTAAAAGCATTTATTGTTTCCTTTTGATATTTAATTTATCTTTTTCAATTTTATAACCTTAAAAAAATCCTCAGATTAAAGCATCTATTTTCCCATTAAAATTGTACCTTGCTGTTACATAGCACTTTCTTCAATATGAAAAGACATGGGAATAATGACCTTATACTGTCTGTGTCAGAAAAGGAGCTTTACAGTTATTTGTGGAAACAGTCCATAAATAATGCAGGGGGGAAAGCAAGGAAAGGATGGCCTGGAGGAGGTGAGAGATATGGGCACTAGAAGGATTAGTGTAATTTTGATAGGTTCTAATAATATGGAAAATATCAGAAAATCAAGGTGGTGGATGGGGCAACTCAAATTTTGTTCCGGAATTATAAGTAATAAGAGAGAGTGTTCCCTTTGTTTATCTTTTTATTAAGTTATACTGTATATTTTCCTTCAAATAACATTTTCTAGAACATCTTACTAAATATTCACAGCTAAATATAATACTTATTTACATTGTGTTTATACATATTGAAATCCTCTTTTGAATACTTTATATCCCTACAGTTTAATATTATATTGTGAATTCCCCCCACCCCAAAAAGATCATGGTAGTTTAGATAAAAAATTTTAAAACAATACATGGTTTAATATATGTATGGTTTGTATAATATTCAAATAAAAATGCAAATAAAACTTTCTTCATTCAGAATTTTAATTTTTATATGACAATAAACATCTTTTCAGGTTATACAGGCTTACACATATATGGTATAATAATTTAAGTATAGTCTGATATCAAATTTTTTAAAAAAATTAGTTACTTATCATTACTTTGGTTGAAAAGTTAGCAGTATAATTTAAAAGGTGGTAGCATACAGTTGATTCTCAGCTCCACCTTTCAAGTTGCACTAAGTTTTTAATTTCTCTGGGCTTTATTTCTTATCTGGAAAATCTGGAAAATATAATATCTATCTCCTAGGATTTTCATGAGGATTGGATGAGATGAAGCATGTAAAGTGGTTCATATAGCTTCTAGAACATAAATGTTAGCTATTGTTATTCTTGTTGTAATAAATCAAAAGATTCTTTTGTGCTAATTAATAAAGAGCACTCCACAGAGTGCTCCAGTGTCATTTAATACCTGGTAAAATTACTTGCCCAAGGCAAAAAAAAATAAAATTTCATTTTACTCAGTGTTTCAAATGCATGACTTAATTTTATAGCTGTTCATTTGTTGTTCCCTAATTACATGTTATATTTTGACTTAAGTAGGAGGCGTGTGTAGTCATAATTTGTTTATTTAGCAAGATAATTTATCAATATTTGTCTGAAGTGGTAAATGACTTCAGTCTCTGTAATACTGGCCTAGCTAGGTCATATGCCAAGTATATGTGGAAATGGTTGTTGATGGAATGGCATCTAAAATAGGAAATAAAAGAAGGAAGAATCGTGAACCATGTATATGCAGTGGGATTGGTTATAGCTTTGCATTATGTTACTCACTAGGCCAAAATTCTTCAAAGAATTGCTGAAAGTCTTAGAATTTCAAAAATATACATTGAATCTGATTCTATTTGAAGAATATACAAATTGTATAAAGATATAATTCCTCAAATTGATGACTGTTGGTGAAATTTCAAAAATATTATCTTTTTGCATTATCAGTAAAGAAGGTCAGCACATTCTAAACAAGCTATAATCCTAACTGGTTTTCCAGACAGCCTTAGAGAACAATGTTCTAGTATCAGTTTTTAAAATATATTTCTTATAGTATAATTTCTACTCTCTACCTTTATAAACATCATAAATCTGGGTATTATATTTTTTGGAGTGGTTCACATATATTATCTCATTTAATCCTCAAATAGAAAAAAAAAATATGAAATGAGTAAAACAAATTCTATTACTCCCTAGATGAGAAATGTGATCTAAAAAGTAAAAAAAAAAAAAAAAAAAAAAAAATGAAGAAGAAGAAGAAGGAGAAGGAGGAAGAAGAGGAGGAGGAAGAAGAGGAGGAGGAAGAAGAGGAGGAGGAAGAAGAGAAGGAGGAGGAGGAAGAGGAGAAGAAGAACAACAACAACAAGAAGAAGAACAAGAAGAACAAGAAGAACAAGAACAAGAACAAGAACAAGAACAAGAACAAGAACAAGAACAAGAACAAGAACAAGAACAAGAAGCAGCAGCAGCAGCAGCAGCAGCAGCAGTAGCAGCTATATGGCTAGTTAGTAACAAATAAATATATTCTTTTCCCTATTCTTTTCTTTCTGATTTTTTTCCTTTTTAAATGACTTGGCATGTCTTATTCATTTTATTCTAAAATCTTTGCAACCAATGACCAGTATATAATAACTGTAATTAACACTTCAACTCAAAAAGTTGAGAAATGGGAGTCTCTGGTCCATAACAATTCTGTAAATAGCTGGGTGTATGTTCTCAGGATTCCCTACTTCAAGAACAGGGAATGTTCCTTTATTAGGATCTGTTTCTTTTCCCTGGGAGTGTGATTCTCAATTCCTTTGTTCTTGGTAACTCTTGGCCCTACCCCGTGAGATATACTTCTTTTTCTGTAAGAAATGATCAATTCTTGAGTTCGAATATATTCTCAGGCTGCTTCATGATCATATAAAACTGTGAGCATATGTATCTTTTCATCTGGAACTGCTTCTGCCCTTTTTAGTTCAATCTGATACTACTCTCTTAAAAATGTTGTGAGTTCGTATGCATGTAACAGTTGTTTATACCATGCCTGAAAAGCCATGTCTATAATTATCTCTGAAATAGACCTCTTTACATTTTAGATAAAATGTTGGGATGATAAAGCCTTTAAGATAATTAGAAACCATTTTGTGTAGCTGACAGAGTCTACTTTAGAACTCCATAAATGTTTCCAAAGTATGTATTAACAGAGGATCTTAAAGCTACACTAGACTTAAACTTTAGTGTGAGGCCGTTTCTTATTTTGAGAATCTTTTACTAGTGGAAGAGAATGCAGTTTTGTTTTGTTTTGTTTTGTTTTGTTTTTTAACTAAGCACGTCTTATGCCCTCTGTATTTTCTGTTAATACTACTTGTAAACTGAAAATTTCTACCTTTTGTTCAGCTTTCTCTTTCTATACCTTAATGCATACAGATAAAAAAAAAAAAAAGCAAATTTACAATATCCAGCCTGGAAATCTTAATAAGCACATTTTCTGTTTTCCAAGTAACCACAGGATATGGCTTTGCCAATGACTTAATGATAAAGAAGATATTACCATTTTTTTTAGCTTTCAATAACAATTTCTTCACTTCCTTTCTACTTTCAACTAACATTCTGCCATTCCCCCAACCCCCAACAACAGCCTTTTTTATCATTTATCTAGTCTTTATGCAATCACTACTTAGTACCAAAACCAGCACTACATTTTTAAAATTTCTATTATATTAGAACCCTACTTCGGATAAAATTTTCTAGTCACTTATCTACTGCTGTATATCAATGAGTGCCATTAATGTAATAATCTATACTTGTAATCAAGTTTGTCTCTCTTAAAATTTATTTGCATGTGTTAGAAACAAGAAATTGGCTTTATCTGCAACTGATTTAATTTGTATCACTAGGTTAACAGTCTGAATATATGCTACCCCTTTTAAGCAATTACTGTGTGCCAGGCATTGTGCTAAAGATTTAAATTCATGTTTCTCATCTCAATTCTTTCTATGAGAGTCACAGTATAATCCTCCTGATGTTATAACCAAGGCTTATAAAAGGTTTGTAAACTTCTTAAGATCACATAAAAAGTAATAAATTTGGGGTTCAAATCTTATTATTCTGACTGCAGAGACAACACCCTGAAACACTACACAATGTTGTCTAAAGGGTTGCACATCTAACATTAAGATCTTTGGGGACTTAATTATCAAAAAGGATATCAGTAATTGGGTTAATATACCATGTCTTCTTTATTTGTAAAACAGGAACAAGCTTAGCATCTAGTAGTATGTTTGAATAAATCCCATTTTGTAAAACTCAGTGTCTTCCATTTGTTAGAGCAGCTATATTCTGACTCTCCATAACAAGTCTAAAAATTGAATTTCCATATTTCATTCAAGACATTCTTCACATAGCACTGTGAAATGAACAACAGATTGGGGCATTCCAAGGTGTGAGATTCCAGATTGGAGTTGCAAATTCACTACATTTCTGTGACAAGGTTATTCTTTTTCCTTTAGAAACTGTGATGAGGGTACCAAATGAAAAAGATCATAATTAAAAATGTTTAAATAAATTATCGTTTCTACATTCAAACACAAATGAATGTTAAAATTAAACTAAAACATTGCTACCCCTTAGAAGTCCTTAATTTGCTTTCATGAAAGGAAAATAATTCTAATTGTCATACAAATTGTTTACATGTAAATTATACTTTTCACACTGCTTAAGAAGACTTAAACCTTTTAAAGGGCTTTAAACTTTACTTTAACCATTTTATTTTTCTATTTAGAAAAGCTTTCTAAGGTTCAGCCTAACTTCTGAACTATTAGCAATTCAAAATTTCACTTCAGGTGAGAGAAATTTACATGTTACAAAATCAAAATCTAATGATTCTAGAAATTGGCCAGGATGCTTTTGTTATGATAAGGCATAGGAAAGGTTGGTTTCTGCCTTCTGCTAAAAGGAAGGCTTTAAGAAATTCAAGTCAATAAACATCATGAGTTAATCTATACACAGCAGTCTAGCACAAAAGGTTATCCAGACACAGATATAATATAGCAGCTACATAGTTTGTTTTCTGAAAGGATGTAAATGAGAAAATCCCAATCATCAACAAATAAAAGAACCCCTATGAATCCTTCAGGTATCAAAGAGGGCTTTTACACTCCTGTTCTCTCTTCATGTGATCACAGTCAGTAAAAGAGCAAAACAAAAAATGAAAGCAATTGAGAGCTTAGAACTTTATGGCTAACCAAAATGCATGTTTGAACAAAGAAAGCAAATGCATTTTTCTTTAGGGAAACTATTTTTTATCACATAACAGAAATTAAATGTTTGAAATGGAAACTAGATTTTGAAAACATCAAAATAAAACAGTTCTTTCAGTTGTTTCTTAAACTAAAATATTTTTATACCATATATATAAATAAGAAGTCAAATACATATTGATTTAATTATACATGTAGATGACCCAGATATTTAGATTTGTATTAATTATATATGAAATATATTTACATACCAACATTTCATTATGATTACTTGATCAAATCTTATCTCTATTGAGTTAACACTTCCTATTTTAAATACATTTCATGATATATATTTTTTCATTTTTATGCAAATTCGCTAAATATAAGTGAGTGGGATTCTCAAATTCTGCAAACTTATAAAAGTTAAATTCATCAAATAATGAGATAAGACTATTCTCATAATCATTCTTAAAATTGTCTTTGTATCTACCATTTATTTTTCTTTTTAGACATTTTTATGATTGCTCTGCTTTGTGCAGACAGAAGCAGGAGGAGAGAAGTTATTTTCATGAATAGTGCGTTTGATATAAGTAGTCCGCGACTGTGCTTGGTCTGATCGGTGCTCTTAATGGTAGGAAACTGCTTCTCCGGAGACGGCACACAGTTCATGAGAGCTGTGGCCACTACTTTCAGCAAGCTTCACAAATGATCTCTTTAGCTGATTTACCAAATCCTAGGAGGTACAGCTAATGGAGAGGAGATGTTAGGAAAAAACGATTTTGTTATGGATTTCTCAAAATTAAAAGAAAAAAAATAAATGGAAAAGGGCATAGGTAAGGCCAATAAGGATGATATCTGTTCTACAAAAGGAGATTCCAGTAGATAATTATTTTTAGTAGATAGTTCACAAGTATATTTACCAAAATGGTATTTAATTTAAATGTGAGTTTTAGAGAATACATGTATTACTTAAAGTGGCAGCATGGCAGAGCATGCTGCCTTGGATATACATTTAATTTCTGCAGCTTCGGTGTCCTCATTTATAATAATATCAGTCCTGAAGAATTTTTGTAAATGGCATTTAAGGGGTATCAAACAAATGACAAAGTGCCTACAGCCTAGTGTTGCTTCTCCTCCCTCAGCTTTTTAAAATGGGTAACACCCAACATATTCAGCTGAGTGTAATTGAGAAAGAAGCATGGAGTATTCATAGTTTGTTACTATGAAATAGAGAAAACAAGATACGATTCTAACTACAATCAAAAAGAAAATGTTACTACTTATTTCTCTGCTGGCTATATGTCCCTTATTAAAAATAAAATAAAATTTAAAAAAAAGAAGAAGAAAGGAAAAAAAGTCAATACAATATCATTTCAAATCTCCAATTGCTCTTGCTTCCTAATCAGTTTCTGCAGCCAGAAGCAGCAAATGGTGAACAAGGCAATAGGTGAGAATGCAAAGTTCCCAGAAATAGAAAGTGTAATTCTAATATGGAATTCACTAGAGAAAATACTTCAAGGCTTCCATTTATCATTCGCGAGTGAGCGCCTCTGTGGGGGTAAGTTTATTTGCATTTTCAGGGGCGAAATATTCTTTTTGATTTTCATCAGAAATAGGAACCTAGCATGAGAGAGGCAATCTATGCGGACCAGTTGCTATGGATGTGGAAACATTTTCTAGGTGATTTAGCACATCGGCATGGCTGCAATACTTTGCAGGCTTTATGGTGCCAGGAGGCAAATCTCAGCTCTTGGTTACACTGTAAATTTGGATATAAATGTATTTGTAGCCATTAATTAGAATGTGTTTCCATTTCCCTTTCTTCCTCACTCCTCCCTCATCATCTACAAAATATGACTAGGTTAGCATGGTTAGCCATCACCTAGGCATTTCAGTTTCTTTCACATTTTAGATCTAGTACTTATAGATATTTCTGAGATTCCAAACTTCCAGTTTGTTGTTGTTGTTTTCCTATGCACTTCCTGTATTCACTAAGCCTATGAACTTCTCTCGATCATTCATTTCCTACTTCAAAATACATTCTGTGGAGATATTTTTTCTAAAAAGTAAAATTTCCTCTCTATATCGGTACAGTTCAATCAGAAGAGAACAATTAGGAGACATATGCAAGTTGGCAGAAATGCTTCTCGTGCAATGCAAGGAGCTGGCTTACACAATTGCAGTTGCCAGGGCTGAGAAGGCAAGTCTGAAGTCTGTAGGAAAGACAGGAAGGACAGGCTGGAACTTTGGGCACAGGCAAAGCTGCTGTGTTGCCTCAGCTCCATTTTTAAGACTGATTAAATCAGACCCAACTTTAATTATCTAAGATATTTTTCTTGCCTGCCAACTGATTATGGACTTTAATCACATCTACAAAATACCTTCACAGCATCATCTAGGTTAGTATGTAGTGAATAACTGGAGACGGCAGCCTAACTAAGTTGACATATCAAAAGACCATCATGGTCTCTTTGAAAGAAATAAAAGTCTATCATAAGACAACTATCTTATTGGATGTTATACAGTCATTACTGGATGGACATTAAAAGTAGTGTTTCTAAAAAGTTTATGAGATGGCATAAATGCTTCTTCTGTAATGTTATCAGAAAAGAGATAGTCAATCCTATAAACAGCTTTTATTAATTACATAGAAGTTCTTGGAAGAGGAACAGGAAATGATTCATATTATAAGATGGAATTGTCTTGTTTGTGTTCTATAAATTTGTAATGTTTAAGTGAGCAGATTTTTTATCATAAATTAATATTTAATTTATAAGTACAATATATGCTTATATAATTCTGAATTCTAAATATATTTGTGCTCACACTGGGCCTCTCCCCTGGCCATCTGCTTTTTCCTAGATCTCTTTGTTTCTTCCAAATTTTGCCTTCTCAATTTTATTTTTTCTTGTACACCTCTTAATCTTTTCTCTCCAACAAGCCCTACTAATCCATAGCCTGTTAGGAAATAAACAAAAACTGTTCATGTTCATATGCACTATGCAAACTTGATCATATTCATCATACTCTCTTATTATACTCATAGCACAAGATTGAAAATTTACTTACTTTGACTCTTATATGAGAGAAGTAAGAAAAAAAACATTAAGTTCATTTTCCATAACTAAATCTAATCTTACTTTCAAACTCCCTCCAAAGTGGGTACTATGTTCTTCATCTTACCCACAGGAAACCTAGGAATTGAGAAATTAAATAACCTGCCCAACCGTATAGCTCTTTATTCTCAACATGATCTCATTACAGTAAATATATACCTATTTCAAAATTCAACTTTCTCACCTAAATTATTTCTCCCATTATATGGAGTTTTTCTTCCCCTTCTTATGTCCAAGATAATATGTCAACTTTGGGAGGAAGACTGTTATCACTATTGGCTTTGTGGTTGCATTGATGTGAGTCCCTGTGGCCACCCTGACGAGAAGCCAGAGGCTACTATAACTAACTCATAGTCTGTTCTCTCAGCACAGGCTGTTGAGGAGATTGTTTAGAAAGAGTGGGTCTCTATTGATGTTGATATTCTTAGTCATTTCAGTTTTTCATAGTACTTTGGATCCTCTCAGGCCTGACTGTGACTTCCATTAGACTTCTGGTTTGCTCAGCAATGTTCATTACAAGGCCATTTTCCCCTCACAATGGTGACCTCAAAGCCAAGCTTGCTCAACAGGGAGATCTCTTCTGTACTTCCTGGGAGCTGAAGAAAAATGGCAGGCATTTTCCTTAGGCTCTGCCTTTGCCAAAACATGAGACAAGATCACGTCTGCTCTTTGCAGCTAACTAATAGAAGCAAAAAAAAAAAAAAAAAAAAAATGGAATCATGGCACTCACCTTCTCCCACTCTCTGCTTCTATCTCAAGTGTTCTGAGTAGTTTCACCTCTTCTCCTTGAGATTCTACCCAAAGTTAGGGAAGTGAAGGCTTTTTTGTGTTGATCTCTCCCAATGGAAAAGCTGAGGGGGGA
>NW_011888818.1:4615496-4617508 GCF_000151845.1 Pteropus vampyrus
ATATAAAATGAAAAGAAAACCATAATGATGGAAAGTAGGGAGACGTTATCTAATCTTAATCATTCATGCTATATTCTGTTGCAATTCAGACCGTCCCTCTGGAACACTTATCTTTTTCTTAGTGGAATGTACCTTAGATTACTTGTCACTTAAAATATCCTGCACCCATTATATTGATGTTATTAACGGTATTATGGGTAGTAATTATAAGTAGGTATTTTGTAACTTTATTGAGTTAGACTTCACCAGAAAAGCGATCTTTATTTGACTGAATAACCTTATTTGCTTTTCTCATTTTATTTCAGAAAAGAGTTCTAGTTTTTGTAGAATTGCTACATAATCAAATGATTTGAGGTTATTCAATTTACGTTTCTGGATCTCCAGTTCCTTATCTGGAAATTGCATCTGATAACTTCAAAAACCAATTCTAGTTCTAAAATCTTATGATACTTTTAATTTAAAAATTTTATTAGAACTTTGATTTTAAGTGCAATTAGCACTCACCAAGCCTGCCTGGGCTCTAAAGTTGACTCTTTATCCTCTTCAGGCCCTCTGCAGTTAATTTTTTGCTGGTGTGTATAGTTTTAGATTTTAAAAAAGAAGAAGAAAAAGCAGAAAAACAAAGACATATACTCATGTAAACTCTATAGGTGTTAATCTCTCAGTGTAAAAACTTTTTTCACTACAGGAAGTTTCATTAGAACATCTGTTTCAAACTCCTATGTTGTAATATTATTGAGGTGATATTTCCAAAGAATAATTTCCAATTGTGATAGGACTTTGAAACACTGGAATAAGCTATTCTACCTGCCTGTGGTGCATCTATACTGTGTCAATTTAGTTAAGCTGCTACAATTCTCATTATTCATTCCCTGCGTGGTTTGAAGTTTTCACTGGCCATAAAAGACATTTTGCATAAGAATTAAAAGGCAGAAGTAAAGCAATTGCCACATTTTTATGTTTAGATTTTTTTAATATGCATTTTTTTATTTTTCAATTATATTTGGCATACAATATTATATTAGTTTCAGGTGTACAACATAGATTTTAAACATTTATATTACTTATGAAGTGAGCACCCAAATAAATCTAGAATGCATCTGACACCATACATAGTTATTACAATATTATTGACTACATTCCGTACACTATTCTTTACATCCTCATGACTATTTCATAACTACCAATTTGTGCTTCTTAATGCCTTCCCCCTTTTCACTCATCATCCGACCCTCTTGCTGCTTTTAAGATCCTCTCTTTGTCTTTAACCTTTGGCATTTTAATTATGATGTGTCTTGGTGTGAGTTCGTCTTGTTTGTTACTCTCTGTGCTTCCTGAGCTTGTATGTCTGCTTTTTTCACCTGGTTAGGAAGTTTCCTATTTCTTCAAATAGGTTTTCAATTCCCTGGTGTTTCTCTTCTCCTTTTGGTACCCCTGTGACATGAATGTTAGGCCTGATGTTGTCCCAGAGGTCCTTTTAACTATCCTCAATTTTTTGGATTTTTTTTTTCTCATTGATGTTCCTTTTAGGTGTTTTCTGCTACTTTACCTTCTAAATCACTGATTTGATCCTCTGCTTCATCTAATCTGTTGATTCCCTCTAATATATTCTTCATTTCAGTTATTGTATTCTTCATTTCTGACTGGTTCTTTTTGTTTTCTATCTCCATTTTTATGTTTTCTATTTCTTTGTTAAAGTTCTCACTGAGTTAATCTATATTTCTCCTCAGTTCATTGAGCATCCTTATAACCAGTGTTTTGAGCTCTGCATCTGGTAGATTGCTTGTCTCCATTTTGTTTAGTTATTTTTCTGCAGCTTTGTTCTGTTCTTTCATTTGAGACATATTTCTTTAGCTCTCCATTTTTGCTGCCTCCCTGTGTCTGTTTCTATGTATTAAGTAGGGCTGCTATGTCCTCCTGTCTTAGTAGAATGGGCTTATGTAGTAGGTGTATCCTGTGGGGCCCAGTGGACAGTCTCACTGGTCACTTGAGCTGGGTGTTCCAAGTATGTA
>NW_011888818.1:4619093-4623458 GCF_000151845.1 Pteropus vampyrus
GCCTATGTCATCTAGGTTGGAGGTGGAAAAAAGTGTCCTTTTTAGTTGTCAGTTGAGCTAGACTTTAGAGACATCCGACTTAACATTAAATACAGAAATTAAATCTTGCATAGACTCTTCCATCAGTTTTCATCATTATGTAACCCTAATAATAAATCCTTATTCTAGCTCAATTCTGTTCCATATGATGGCTGCTAATCCACGTGACTATTAAGCATTTAAATTGTAACTAGAATGAATTGAAATGTGCTATGAGTATAAAATGTGCACCAGATTTTGAAGACAGTATACAATATAATGCAAGTTATCTCATCGATGATTATTTTATGTGATTTTTTATGTTGAAATTATATTTTGAAAATATTGTGTTAGATAAATATATATTAAAATATTTATTAATGCCATTATTAGTGTCTTAGTCAATTCTGGATGCAATAAAAGGACTGGCTTAAACAAAAACATTTTTTTTCACAGTTCTGGTGGCTAGGGAGCCCAAAATCAAGGTGTTGGCAGATTCATTGTCTGATGATGGCCCTCTTTCTGGTTTGCAGCCTGGCCTCCTTCTTGCTGTGTCCTTACTTTGGGAGACAAAGCGCTCTAGTCTCTTCCTTTTCATATAAGGAAACTAATCCCATGTGAGAAGCACTCTAGTCTTTTCCTTTTCATATAAGGAAACTAATCCCATGTGAGAACTACCTCCCAAAGTCCCCACCTCCTAATACCATCTATTGAGGGCTAGGGTTTCAATATATGAATCTTATGGAACACAATTGTTTAGTCCATAACATCTTTTTTTTTAATGTGCCCACTAGAATATCTTAAATTACACACGTGACTCACATTATATTTCTAATACTATTTTAGATTACTCATAGCATTTCTGATGCTCTCATAGAAAACTAATTCATTAATTTTAATATCCCCAACCCCCTATATGGATGAGTCATATTAGAGAAAATCTCCAAAATGATATTTGATGTGTAGCTGATCAATTCTGTTTTCACGTGGTGACAGTGGTGAAGTAACATTCTCTTCCAAGGCTGAAAAACAATTAATCTCAACTTAGAAAGTCACCTGTGGATAAGACTTTAGTTGACTAACCTCAATCTGAACCATGGATTCATTCATTTATGCATTTATTCAACAAATATTCTCTAAACACCTCCTAAGCACAGCTTTAACCATGTTACCAAAGGATCATGCCCTGATAGAACTTATAGAGTAATAAGGGGAGACAGATGATAAAATAACCAAAAGAATGATTAGAGAGTTTGAAGAGTATCCTGAAACTGAAAGAATAATATGATCTAGATAGTTAGTGAAAATGGTTTTCTTTAGATGGTTTGAACAATGATCATGTTTTCCTCAAATTAATATAAGATGGAAGCCCACATGGTATTAAAGGGAATTAATTTATTCATAAAGAGAAATGTACTAAATATAAAAAATAATTTCAATTTTATTTATTTGAAGCAATAAAGAGGAAATTATAGAAAACTATGAACATGGAAGTGCAGTTGATTTCTATTGATTCCCACAGTGTGACTATTGGGATGTCAGTGCTGGTATGTTCAAGTTTAATTTTAAAAATTCAAGATTTATGAGATTCTTAGATTTATTTTGAATTGTAGATATAAAGTAGAGGATCAGTTACAATTTTATCAGCAAGTGTAAAGGATTCATGCCTCATGGGGCTTTTAAATGTGTTTATTAATATTTAATGTGTCTGTAGGATACTTTGAAGGATGTAGTTTATACAATTAGTACATTTAAGAAGGATGAGTTATAGTACATGAATTATGTTTGTTATAGCTCTTGAAATTCTAAATCGCTAGCAGGCTTCCACAATGCATGGTCAAGTTTTAAGAAAAATATTAGAGGACAAACTTTTCGTGATAAAGTAAATGATGCTACAGAATGTACTTCAGAGAAAAATCATATTTCTTATAAAATCAATGCAGAAATCACAGAGTAATTGCAAAGAAACAAATTCTCTGGATCTGACATCTTTCCTTTGTGTTGGTCTGTGAGTTGTCTATGAATGGTGTCAGCTTTCTACTTGTGCCGAAAACATTCAGTGGTTCAGTGCCAAAGCAGTTTTGACAAACTTTTTCATTGGTGCCAGTTCTCATGAGGGTGTGTTCTCAGGATTTGCCTTTACATTTCAAATGTTTGTAAAACTCCAGAGGTTCACAGTATGTGAATGAAATGAGAAAGGAAGATGCCATCAAAATGGTTTAGCTGCATTTTATCTTTTTTTTTTTTCTTTCTTCGTTCCAATGTGGCTTGAGACCTGGCAAACTGAATAACAGTAAAGTGTTAGACAGAAAGTGCTAACCTGGTCAGAAACAGTGAATCCTACAAGGAGAAAACAATAAGCTATCAGAAAGACGCTGCCGATATCTAGCCATGCCTTTAGGCCTAGAAAACAATTATAAAAATGGTACATTGGAAATCACTATGTCCCAGGCAGAAGCAATAAATTGACTGACTTAATGTGCATGATTTGACTGCTGATGTAAGCATGAGCTGTGTGGCAAACACACCTCAATAAGAAAGACAAGAGTTTAGTTTGGAACACAGATGCTGTTCAAATGTACAGCTGTTAAGTACTGTGTTGCCAACATTTATTTAATCGCTTCAGCTTTTACATCATTAGTTTTATGGTGACAACAGCAGCCACTTTATTCAAAAACCTTAACCAATATCATATCCATGGTAAAGTCAAACTTCCCACAGTTATGCCAGCTTTTGAGTACAGCTACATTATTTTGAACATGTTGAAGAATTTAACCCACATGTTCTATGATATCTCTGTGATTCTGCTTTTTGGGGATGACTGAGTGTAAGAAAAATGTAGTACAGGTTAGATCATGTTATAAGGTGAACTAAGATTAAAGGCTTTACAGACCAGCTTTCACTTAGGGTGCTGGAATAAATAAAAATGCATGTACCACTAATTCAAGTAGATTTTCCTTTAGTCATTTTGACTTAAATGTAAAGAAAACCATTGAGAATGACATTAATTTAATGCCATACCCTATTTGAAGGTTTCATTTATTTTCTTTTTTAATTGTCTCCTTTATCAACGCGTCTGGCCAAACATAATAAAGGGTTGGCTAAACAACAGAACTCTACAATTGTTCACATCGGTGTAGTTTACATTTTTCTTCCACATTTCAACTTGGTGCAGTGGAGTTAATACTTTAGATAATATATCTGGGACACAGTAAAAGTGTATATTTTCAGTGAATGACTCAACTCATTGAAAGAACAATGAAGCTATATGAAAGCTATCTTGAATGTAGGACAAAATCACTTAACCTCTGCTATGTCTTTTGTAGGATGGTATAGGTTATAGAGTGGCACTAAGCAGCTGATTACAGCAGAGTAATTGGGAAAAGAGCCAATTTCTATTCATAGAATCCTCTTTGAAGCAGCACAAAACATATGCAGCCTTTCTTTTCCACTGACTCATTACAAGAATCTTGTAAATACCTTGCTCTATTCTGTTCTCTTAAAAGAGACCCAAATGATGAAATTTAGTTGTAAAAAATATTCACTAATATGCCAACCAAATGTACAATTTATGAGCATATTCATGTTGCCATTTTATTAGGCAGGAAAAGAACTACGGCAGATAAACACTGTCACAAACCTTGGAAACATTTTTTCCTTGGCCCTCCTATGAATGGAAGTGCCTAATTCTATTTATAGATTTTTATTGCTTTCCAAATATATTCTTTCACATGGGAATGGAATCTGATCATTTCGCCAATATAGCTCATCAGGTTTTACATGCATGACTGCTATCTTCATATTGATCTTTTTAAATTGCTGTAATATTTTACACTGTGTCTAAAGGCACTCAATGTTTTTTTTTTTTTTGGTATTAAAAAATATAAGACACAAGGGAACTTGGATATTCACCTCCTCTTTTCACTCACATCTCCTCTGTGAATTCTTCATCTTACTTCTCTTAGAATAGAACTGCATATGTGCATACACTATATCTTCTGTGTACCAAAAAACAATATTTCTCTTTATTTTTTACCAGAAAGAGCTCTAATTCTCTTGATTTTTCCATTTTCTCCCAAAGACTCCCAGATCTCCCAACTTTAAATTGGGTCTTTTGGGATAACTCAAACTCTTCCTTAAAAAAAGGTTATTGAAAGATTAAAAACAATCAACATGTAAAATTATAATGGGGTATTTTTCTCCCTAAAAGTTTACCCTTTGCCTCTCTTTATCTGGATGTAAAAGGAAGTTTGTACAAATGTGGTTGGCTAGAGACACATTTGGTCCAACTGCTGTCTTTTGGGCCTTTACTGATCTTTGTAGGGTACAGTTCTACTCTGGCTTCCT
>NW_011888818.1:4623889-4641445 GCF_000151845.1 Pteropus vampyrus
TTTTTTTTTTTTAACCATTGCTTTCTAAACATCTCTTTGATATCTGATATAAGTAAAAATGAGCTTTGAGAATTTAGAAAAAAAAATTTTTTTTCTTAGCAGTACCTGAGTTTAAAATTATTGTAATTACTAGGATTCCCAAAATGTTAAGTTTGAGATTCAAAAATGATTAGTAACTCTTTCATTTTAGGTCATTTTCTCCCTCCCCTGAAGAAACTGATGCTCTTTAGTTAAGAATTATGAATTCTGAGCAGGGCTGAAAAGATATGAACATATATGAGATAATATTTTAAATATATGTCATTTCTGTGTTTTGATCTATTTATTCACTTAAGAGCTTGCACTCTGAAGACAAATTACCTGGATTTGGATTTAAATCCTGGCTCTTCTATTTACTACCTCTGTGATCATGATCATTACTTATCTTCTTTATACCTCTCTCTCTGTGTATGTAAAATAAGGATAATGAGTATCTATGTAATCACACAAAGATGTTAATAAATGGGCTAATATTTGTAAAGTTCTTAGAATAATTCCTAGCATCTTACAAGCACTATAAAAGTTAATAATAATGATAGCACCAATGTTAATAATAATAATGAGTAAATAAAAATAAACTGAAATCTACAATTATCACAAAATAAAAATGTTTATTTATAAAAAACACAGAAATTCCATCAACAAGAAGAAAAATAACATAAATAAGAACATAGAAAATTGAAGTTGCAGACTAATGGACTTTGAGAGAAAAATAAATCAGATATATTCTTATTGCAAAAGCAAAACATTAGACATATAATAACAAATTTTTAAAATTATAAAAATTATAGAAATTTAACTGAGAGCCCACAATGTCAGGTCTATTCTAAGCACTCTAGACAAGACAAACATTTTTTTGGCCCTAGGTAGCATAACTTCTTATTGTGAGATAGCTATTGAACAAGTAAAAATGAATAAAATATTGATAGCTACTCCAAAAAATTAACTAAATAAGTAAGACAATTTAAATGTGATAAAGAATGAATGAAAGGAGAGATAGTGGTTGGATTTGGTATTCCAGGGGATACCTCTGATGAAGGATCTTTTAAGCAAGACCTGAATCACAGGAAGGGAAGAAGTCATTCTTGGGAAGATGAGAAAGTAAGGATGCCCAGAGCACATCAAGGTCAGAGAAAAAATAATCTCTTCGTTTCCAGGAAACTCAAAGGACACTGAAGTGTGAAGCCCTGGAGATTTAAGCAAAGGAATGACATATTTTTGTTGTATGTTTTTAAAAAGAATAATTTGACTGCTGTGAACTGAATAAATTATAAGGACTGGTATGGAAGCAGGAATGCCATGTAGGAGGCAATAGTTATAGTTCAAAATGAGTGATGCTTTCAGCTAGGACAAAGTCAGCAGTGGTGATTTGGGGGGGAAAGGACCACACACTAGGAATTTTGAAGTATAGTTTTTGGTATTTGCTGAGGATCTGTATACATGGGTAAGATCCCAACTTCCATTCTTTCTCAGAGTACCTTTTGGGTCTCCAACAAATAGACTTTAAAAGGCTATTTGAAAAACAAACTAACATATACATTTGAAAAGAAGCCAAATATACATTTTAAAACATGGAGAATTACTGATATTAACTCAGAATAACATAGACTGTGGCATTAAAGATCTGCAAGGCATAATGATTTGATTCCAAGGGTGTAAAATATCAAGCATATGTTTTATGAAGAAAATCCATCAAGCGCCATTAACATAAACCTTTATTTGAAAATTACTGACATGAGAAGGCTCTACAGAAACATTCTGACTTGGGGCAGAATGGTAGAATGTTTTGAGGAGGTTTAACAGGTGGAATGAGTTACAATTTGGCCGGTTTCAGGAATAATGGATCAAGGGTGGTTCTTGCTAGAAAAAATATTTGTGCAGATAACCAGCTATTGTTTATGCAATATGGATTGTTCAAGAAGAGTGAGGGGTATCAGTTAGAGCTGAGGTCATGTACAAGAGGTGGTGGGAGAACCGTAGCCAAGACAAGGAGACATGAAGCACAGCAGGAAATCCACAATCCTTCAGTGTCTCTCACATTGAATTTTAATTGTTAGAATAACTTACATGGCAGCTATTGGATCTGGAGACCTTGACTTGGGGTAAGTGTAGATGGAGAGAAGTGGCTATGAGGATAAAGGAAAGAGAGCTCATGAATTATGCCTTGTTGTCTGTTGTTGTTATTGTTGTTTGTTGTTTGGCTCTACATTGATTCCATTATGACCTCTTGTCCCCAAAGAGGTATTAATGAGAAATTCTCTCATGCACATGAAGGGAATATTTGATCTGCAGCCATGCTCCCCATCCACTGAGCCTCCTATCACATATGCAAACTTGGCTTAGGAAAGTTGTACTGCATTCTGATAGACAGCTGAGTAGATCACATTCCTGGGAGCAAGGACTCATGTTTTCGATTGAACACGCTAATCATTCCCAATCCCTTACCAATTATTCAAAGAAAAAGTGTGATCCTAAAACAGAAAAATTGGAACTCACAAGATAAGCCCAAGGTAGGCTGTGAAGAGCCGTCTTCTCTCTTCGGGACTTACTCTTTGAAAATAGATTTCAAGAAGGACACATATAAGCTTCTCTGAATTGGCTGCTAAGGTGACACCTGTGAATCAATACTTTGTAGAGCTGGGCCTATAGCCTCAGAGGACAAGGCAGGATAACATTTATCGGTTAGCTTAAAAATATGCACGTATATTCTTTTTTGTTATCCCTTGAGCTTTGGAAGACTTTTGTTTTTGTGGCTTAAATGTTGTTGTTGTTGTTGTTCTTGTTGTTGTTGTCGTTGTTTAGGTGTTTCAGACTGTTCTCTCAAGTATGGTCAGTGGGTGGCTTCTCTTAGAACAAAGTATTAAAGTGAGGTAATTCCTTCTCGAGGACAAAGTAGTTCCCAGGGCGTAAGAATTGTGGCCATCCCATGCACACTCCATCCCCCCTTCCACCACCATGGAGGGAAATTGAATTCAGTAATTAAAAAAAAAAAAAAAAATGAAAGTTTCAAAGTGATGAAGGAATGGTCAATAGTTATTCTATTATTTTTTAAGGTCTGCAAGTTTCTAGGACAACCAAAGATATGTACTCTTTTGCTCCAGATCCCATAAACTACATAATATGATGGAACAGTGAAGTGACACCTCCCTCCTACTCTTATTAATGGCATTCATTTCTCCGAACAGGCAATACTTCACCTTTGCAGTCTCCCGTTTCTGAGGACACTTAACAACATTAAGTTATAAGTTTTAGGTGATCTGTCTATCCTTCACATGTAGATACAACCACTAAAACTGAGAGCATAGCCATGCTCTACCCTCCCACTAGCAGGTCTCCATACTCAATCTGTCACATTGTTTCTCAAACTATCAGTTATTATAGCCTTTGGAATATGATATGTCAGCATCTGTGTTATCGAAAAAAAACATGAAATTACTAAGACTTTATTCCCCCTCGAAATCCTGTAAGGCTGAGTAGTAGGTAGACTGTGTGCTCAGTCCTGGAGAATAAATTACTCCTGAATGAGGGCAAAGGACTCTCCTGTGCCTCAGTGCCCCCGCAGTCTCATGCACAGTTTAATTTAGGGTCATACTTTTCCACCTGTGGACATGCTTTCCAGTCTTTTTCCATCTCAGCAACTGTCTGAGGCTTGTGTCAATTCGTCAAGTTAAATGAGGCTGAGAAACCAAAAAAATATTATATGGGCTATATTCTTCAGTCTACCTTCAGTAATGTGTTAAAAAGAACCATCTATTGTACAGTTTCCTGGTCTAAAGAAGCTATTATCATTGTCCATTTAGTTCTCTCTGTAGTATATAGCACTGTCATATGCCCTCGTACAATTTTAAACTGTAACAACTTAGTTTTAAGGTACAATAGAAACCATCTGAAAATGGCATTTTGAAGCCATTTTATAAAAGTTTGGAATCCGTATTTTATAATTGTTCAATGCGCTTTCTTATTTGAGATTCCCAAGACAAATGAACAATGGCTACAACTATGGAAACTCTAAATGATGTGCTGTGGAAGACAAAACTAAATTCAGTGTTATCTGGTGAAGAAAATTCAATGCACCAGATATATGCATATTGTTTGTATTGTATTAACAGCTTCGGTATTTCAAGTTTTAACATGTGAAAGTTGAGAAAAGATAGAGAAACTTCAAATGCTCTTCTGTTGCTCTCATGACTCAAAACAGAGTAGCTCTGATTTAACCTGCCAGAGCTAAATACACACTGATTTTATAGAATTGAGAGAAACTGTTTCTGTACCTCACATTATTATTTGCAGACTCTTCATGAGCTATTTTTTGCTTCCTTTTGTGTTTTCTTTCTTGGATTTAAGCAATTTTTAAGGCTGTGTGATTGGCCTCCAGAGAGCCTTAAGTTACAACCATCGTCAGTGTGCACTGTTGCTCAAGTACATCTTGAGATTCCATCAAGATATTTTCTGAAACTGTTCATTTGAGAGTTCTATCTACTCCCAGGACAGGAAACAAAAAGAAACACATGTTAAGACAAGTAGTTACAGTTCTTATACTGTTGAGCAATATCCTTTATGGTCATGATTTAATTACATTGATTTATTGATTTTACTGCAGTTCAGTTTGAAAGTGTTGGAAATAAGTCATAACCACGAAGGGACTATATGTCCGGATTCACTAAAAGAAACTTTAACTTATGCCTGATGCTAAGAAAAGGAGAGAGAGAGAGGGGAAAAAAAAAGAAGAAGGAAAAACTGAGGAGAGGGTAACTGAGCATAGTGGCAATAACTCTTTTTCACATGGGTTCTTTCTTTGAAGGGATAGCTGGATATATAGCAATGGATGTCAGACTTCAAGGTGTATAAAATTCACCTGGGGTTACTGTTAGTCATGCAGGCTCCAGAGTCTCAGCCTGGAGATTGTGACTTCACAATTTTGTTGTTATTGTTATTGTTGTTATCATTGTTATTTTGAAGGATAGGGAAGAACTATTGTGTGCGTGGTGGAGTTTGGATGCGTGGGGAAGGGACATGTATGTTTGATCAACACTCAAGTAGATTCTGTTATTGATAATAAAGGAGCCACACATCACTATTCATTCCATTCAGAGGTGCCCTGGGAAGACACTTGTGCCAGCTGTGGATATGATCTTTCTGTTCTCTAGTGGGACCTATGATATAATTCTCTAAACCTATATAGGGAAAAGTAAGGATTAAATAGAACAATCTATATAAGATATGGGCTACAGTCTACGGCATATAGTAGATACACCATAAAATGTTAGTCGCATGCCCTTTTGCTGTATTATCTCAAATGCGACTTCGTGGGTTTTTTCCTTTGTGAAACAGGAATTGTATAAATTAATAGAGTGAATTAGGAACTGGGAGGAGTGTGGTCTCTAGGAAGACTGGTTGAGCTGTGTTAGATCTCATAAGATAGTACTTCCATTTGGTAACATCATTTTAAGATCCCAGATGCTTATTTTATCAGTGCATGGGTGATGAGGCCTGAGCCAGAGAACTGTGTCATGCTTAATAAAATATCCAAAAAACTAAACAGCAGATTACTAAATCACCAAAAGTATAGTGAAAAATAAAACAGTTACCCTGACAGGTACACCAACATATTTTCAATCAACAAACTGTCACTATATCTAACTACACAGGAACAACAACAAAAAAAAACCATCAGGACTCAGGGTAATAATTCACTTCTAGAAATCACTGCTGTCAGACAGATCATAAATATTTGAAGCCCATTTGATTGAGCTTCATAAGTTGATGGTTGTTTAGGGAGCCTGGAATCAAAACAAGAGATATTAGGTTAATTAAAATTTTACTGGCTTTGGAATAATGCCTTCTGAAAAATCCATATCAGAAAAGTCTTATTTTGCATAAATACTTAAAATAACCTGACAATACCTAGTCCTATGGCTCTGGCTCCTTTTTCCTTGACCACAACCAAAATTTCCCTCTTAGACTGTGCTTTTGCCAGATTTAACATGTACTCTTGATTGCTTTTTGGATATAGAAAAACACTGAAAAGTTTCTGCAAAACATCTGCAGGAGTGGATCACTAAGAAATAATTGTGTTAGGTATAAATCTGTTATACCTAACCTTGGGCCAATACTCAGTTATACAAAATACTTAGATTTATTTTCTATAACTACACTTAATTTTATTTTCCAGGCCAGAGATCATTTGTATTAGGTTTGCATTTAGTAATTAATACAGCTTTTAGTCACCTTTGTTTTTTCCTGTTAATTTTTAATGATATATATTATTTAGCAAAATTTTAATTTACCGTACATATACAAGCATTAAGAGTTGTCTTCTCCCACAATTCTTTAAAGGAATCATCTCACTTCATATATTCTCCTCTGAAATATTCTTTCTCTGTCTTGGTAGTTGGCAATGCATTTTATAGGACATTAAGCAAAATTATACAAGTTAACACAGCTTTCATTAATAGGACCCTGAGAATCTCATGATCAGTGTTACTTCTTTTTAAATTAAATTAAATTAAATTTTTATTACATTTCAGCTTTATCTAAATATAATTGACAAATAAAATTGTAAGATATTTAAAGTATACATTGTGGTGATTTGATATACATATACATTGTGAAAGAATTCCCTCCATCTAGTTAATTGAATTCATCACCTCACATTTTATTTTTATTTTTTAATTGTGTGAGAATGTTTAAGTTCTGCTATATTAGCAGATTTAAACTATATAGTACAGTGTTATTACTACAGTCACCATGATGTACAGCAACTATTCAGATCTTATTTATGTTAAAGCAGCCATTTCCACTTCACAGCCCCAAGCAACCACTTTCTTTCTCTACTTTCTGTTTTTGTGCATGTGACTCCCCTCCCTCCCACCCACAAATGGCAAGATTTCTTAAATGGCAGGATATTTTTCATTCTCATGGCTGAATAATATTGCATTGTATAAACATACCATATCTTCTTTATCCATGCACCCATTGATGGACACTTAGGTTGTTTCCAGGTCTTGACTATTGTGAAAATGCAGCAGTAAACATGAAGATGCAGATATCTCATTGATATCCTGTTTTCACCTCCTTTTGGATAAATACCGAGAAATGGGGCTGCTGGATCATATAGTAGTTCTATTTTGAGTTTTTTGAGGAAACTCCAAACTGTTTTCCATAGTGGCTGCACCAACAGTGCAGGAGATTCCCTTTTCTCCACATCCTCACCTTGTCTTTTCTATGGCAACCATTCTAAAAGGTGTGAGGTGATATCTCATTATGATTTTGATTTATATTTCTCTGATGATTGGTGATGTTGAGCACTTTTTCATAGTTTTATTTCTTTAGTGATTGTGCAACAAAGTTTTGGCAAGGTATGGTTTATCTCCACCAGCTTTTTAAACCATATTCATCTAAACAAATGAAATTGACCTAAGTTATCCATTTTGTTAGCTAGTTGGTTGGTGTGAGGGAATATATAGAATTTTTATATTAAGGAAAAGTTTAGCTTCTTGATCTGCATTTTGTCAGAAACAATGAGGAAAACGTTGAAAGGTTTGTAGTATGCAATAGACCAGAAGACATTGAGTCAACTTTTAGTAAAGTAACAATGTTCATAACATGTCTTCACCTAATTGTGAAATTCTCATGCTCTAGTACTTGACCGCTCTTCAACCTCACATTTCCCTAAAACTCTTCATGGTGAACTAAATATGATCTGAAGTTTGAATCACAATGCTAGTTAAATGAGAGATTCATTTATATAATACAATATATACAATATTATACCAATGGGGCTTTTATTAGAAATGAAAACAAATTTAATATCACAACTAAGAATAATCATATCTTAGAAGGTAAACAAGATTCATGATTTCTAAGTGCTTTCCTGCCAGTCCCATGATAATATTCTCTCATATGGAGCAAAGGATCCACTTTGACTTTCAAAGAAATGCCCCCTCTTCTTCCTAAGTACACTGCACCATGTTTCTTTTAAGTCATTTTAGGATGAGCTGTTCCAAAAGTCTCTATAGAAGTGTCTATATTAGAAGTAGTTACCAGACTCCTATTTAAAAATAACCGAAACTTCAGAAGTACATATCAAGTATTCACACTCCTTTTTTTTTTTTTTTTAACCTTCATAAGACTCAGAATTCTCTCACAATAACTCTCATAGGTTGCTTAGTATCAGCACCTGATACTAAGGTGTAGATGTTCTGTAGCTGCAAAAGCACTGGCAAGTGAAAAGATGGAAAACATCCCAAATCTTTGCAAATGCTTCTTTCAGAAACCCTCTCACTTTGCTTAATGAAGGGATAGAATAATATTCTCCATGATCACTGTACTCCTAAGAATTCCCCCAAGTTTTTCACTTCTTTTTATATTGACTGGGCATGTAGAAGTTGAATAAGGAGGTCAAAGTAAGGCCTTAAGCCTTGATGGGTAATGCTATGCCTCTGTGGCTATCTTAAGAATATTAAAATATTAAGGAAATCTTAATATTCTTAAAGTTATTTGATTATCTTAAGAATATTTGACACTGTACACTTTTTCGTCAACTAAGAATATTGGCTGAAATTCTTCTGCACTTAGGACCCTGCCTGCTACGTATTAAGCACTAAATAGATATGTATTGAATAAGTGAATTAATCAATTTCCACTCAATACCTTTTTATACATGCTTAATTTTCTACTTTTCCATCAAATTATAAGGTTATTTATATTATCCATCTTTCTTCTGAATTAAAAATTGCCTGTTCATAGGTTATTTTCTAGGCTCCCCTATCCATATTCTATGTTATTGTTATTTGGAATTTTGAATCTATCATTTAAAAATATATAAATTATTTTTTCAATGATTTAAGTCTCTTTTGCTTTAAACACCACAGTTCTGGATTCACATTTCATTGCATATTTTAATAGTTTATTTTGTGAGCATTTGTTTATGAAAAATAACTTCAGTGTTTGAAATTTGATTTTTGTTTTAGTGCACTCTTATAAATGGAAGTTTAGTTGAGTAAAAACTTCAAGACTGTCTGTGATTTTCTTTTAGACCTCTGAAAGTAATACTCTGAGGTCTTTAGGCAGTTCTTGATACCATTGAAAGGACTTTATGATTCCTGTGTAGACTTTCTGATTTTTCTCCCTGATAGCTTTTAAGAATTATTTTTATTTTGTTTAATAATTTTACAATGTGTTTAAGTGTGTGTTTATTTTAATTTATCCTAATTAATAATCTTTGGCTTTATGTCTGAGGATTCATGTATTTCATTGATTCAGAAATAACTTTGCCATCATTTCTTTAAACATCACCTCTCGATCATATTTTTTCTTCTTTTGGTACTTCTTTATGTCTTGAGGAATCTAAAACCATCTTCCATCTCTTCTTTTTTCTATTTCATTTTGTCTGTTTTCTCATTATTACTTTATAGTTCAATAATTTTCTCTACTACAGTGGCTTATCCAAAATGTATCACATCTATTTTCTTTATTGATAGCTTTTAAAATTTCTAGGATCTCTAATTGGTGCTTTGTATCTCATTTCATTCCTAATTTATCTAGTTGTGTTTTGTTTCATAATTTCCTATTTGTGATTTGTAAATGTTATTTCTTCCTTTATCTCTCTGAATAGTTTAAGGAGATTCATTTGATAGTCTTTTTCAGAAAATTGTTACACTATCTGCATACCATCCTAAGTGAATTCTCTCATTGTTGAGTTCTTTAAATCTATTTTTTTATTAAATTTATTGGGGTGACATTGGTTAATAAAATTATATAAGTTTCAAGTGTGCAATTCAATAATATATCATGTGTATAAATATTTTTAAAGCTATTAGTTTTTCTTTGTGCTTTAGGCCTTGATAGGCCAATTCATCTTGAATAAGTGTTTGTGAGATTGCGTGCAAACATTTATTTTCTACTTTCCGTGCTCACCCATCTATGTCTAGTGGTTTCCACCCTTCAAGTTGGGATTCAAGGTGGAGAGAATTCCAGATTCAGTCACAGCAATATACTGACAAGAATTCACAAAGATAAACATTCTACACTCAAACTTCTTTTGAACACGAATTCAAAGGCAAAGAAATAGTAAATTCAATACATTGCTCTTGAATACGCTGCTTTTCATTTACGTGTAAACTGAAGTCAGAAGAAATATTAAAACAAGGAATTATCTAGGTAGATTTTTTAATTCAGCATTAGTTTTTTCTTCTTTTCTATCTCTTTTATGCCTTTTCTGAACTTTACTTCCATATAAAAAACTCAAATTTAAAAGTTCAGTTTCCCAGGCTATATTTCTCCTTACAATCACAAGTCTTATAATAAGACAGACTTGTCACTTATCAGATTCAACTCTGAGCTCTACCCTTGGAACTTTCCTCTTGATTTAGTTCAAAATGTCATGAGGGGTTTGAGCAAAATTTTTACTTTCTTAGGTAGAGTAATCATTAACTTGAAAGGAATGCCACATATTATAATTTCTTAGCTTTTTCTGAATAGAACTTTCCGTGCATTTCTATTAACAGTATGCGGAAATCAATTTTACATGTTTATCACTAATAACAGACAATGTATTATTATATAATGTTTTTAGTTGATTTTCCTTTACTCTATGTCATGTTCATATAATAATGAATTATATTTTCAGGGTATCAATGATAAATTATTTAAACAATTCCTTTATTTTGATGTTTCTTGGGAAACTAATGTTTTATAATGTCTTTTGGAATTAACCTATGTCAAGAACTGTGCAGTGTCTGATATTTTACCCAACATATAAGCTGATATGTTAGCCTGCCACAATTACAAAAATGTAGGGGGAAGTGATGAGGTTCCTGGGTCAGAAACAAAGAATTTTATTACTCATGACAGTGATATAAACCAAAGTTTTATATTTACTTGCATCATTTACCTATGCTCTCCTAGATTTTACTGAGGAAATGCAAAGAGCTTATCATGAATGCTTGCACATAAAACTAGTTATGATACAGAAGAGGAATGCTGAGTTATTATAGAAGGAAAAAACATGACTGTTCTTTATCTGAGTGGGGACGTATGGGAGGGGAGGTGTAAGAAAGCTGAGGAGAGTTGTTACCTAATCTACCAAGGTTGTCCTGCAAATATAAATCTGAAATTTCCCTGGTAAAGAATGATGAGGGTGTTGCATTCTCAGCTTACTCAGCAAGACCGTGCAGGGAAGTTCCGGGTTCATGGAGAATTGCTGCTCTCCAAACCAAGTAAGAGTTACTGTATAATACTTATTAGATATTCAAAGAATAATATTATTAACAAGAATAAAGAAGGCCCAACATTTACTAACTATTGTGTTAAGTGCCTTATCTACTTTACATCAATTAACTTCTATCATTACCTATCTTGTACTTTTTTCTTTTTTAAAAAATGACGTTTTAATATTTTATTTACAGTTGACATTCAATATTATATTAGTTTCAGTTGTATAGCATAATGGTTGCCAGAGGGGTGGGGGTTTGGGGAACTGGGTGAAAAAGATGAAAGGATTAAGAAATACAGATTGGTGGTTATGAAATAGTCATGAGGATGTAAAGTACAGCTTAGGGAATATAGTCAATAATATTGTAATAAATTATTTGTACTTCTAATCGCCCCATTTTGAGATAAGAAAACTTGTCTTAGATATTTTAAATCACTTGCCCAAAGCCAGTATAGACAAAAAAAAAAAAAAAAAGGAAGATTGGAGACACCTTAGAAAGGATATTTATAAAATGATGATAAAATAACTATGATAATAATAATAATAATAATAAGCTTTTATATGTCAGATATAATTTTTTAAGCTGATCATTACAATAACACACTGAGGCTTATTATTCCCATTTTCTACTTCAGGATACTGAGACTTAGGAAGGTTAAGTAAGTTGCCCAAGCTTGGAGTAATTGCAAAGACAAGAGCAACTCTAGAATATGCGCGTTTAATCCATTTGTTGTATTGCCTTCCAAAAATACTTGTAGCTTAATATTACCGAACATACCCTTTTCTTCTACTACAGCCAACATGTGCAACCCTTGTTTATGCTATTTTCATATGGTTGCAGCTTCAAAAATTTTTATTATACTGGAGCACAAGTAAACTACTCACTTTAAATCATGAGATTATTAATAAAAAAAAGTCTTTATTCTAGAGTCCATCATAAACCATTACCACTGCTTGCTTTTGTGGGAAACTAGGAGCAATGTGAAAAAGAATGAAAGCTAGACATATCATTGTGGGTACTGTACATATTAAATAAATCATTAAATAAATCATATTTCGAATCTGATCTTCCACTCTGCCATTTAGTCACTTTTTTTCCCAGGGGATAGAGATCTATGACCAAGACTGACAATATCTAAAGCATTCCAGAAATAAAAGGAGACATCACGCTAAAATTTTAATATATAAATACAAATATAGATATAGATAGATTTAGATATAGATAGATTTAGATATAGATGTAGATACAGATTAGATATAGATATAGATAATATAGATGATATAGGATGATATAGACATAGATAGAGATAGAGATAGAGATAGAGATGATATAGATATGTAGATAAAATGATATATAGAAATTTAATTTCTTATAGTATTTATTGAGGAAGCTTTAAAATTATTGGGAAAAATGTTTTAGTAAGATGTTTGAAGTGGATGTTAAGAATAAAAGACACATTTACTTTTGTAATAATTGGTGATGGCTAAACTATTTTCTACTTAGGTATGCCTGAGGGATCATTTGTTTTACTAAACATTATTTTGGCAATTTAGGGCTAGTAGCTGAACTGTTTTATGTTTTTTTTAAGCCTTTATTTTTCTTAGCGTAGTTTTAGGTTCACGGCGAAATTAAGAGGAAGATATAGAGATTTCCAATATTCGTTGTTTTCCCACACATGCATACCCTGCTTCATTATCAGCATTGACCACAAAAGTGGTTCATTTATTACAACTGACGAACCTACATTGACATATCATAATCACCAAAGTTCATAGGTTAAATTAGATCTCACTATTGGTGTTATACAATCTATGGGTTTGAACAAATATATAATGATACATGTAAATTATTAAAATATATGAATATTTTTACTTCATTAAAGATCCTCTGTGCTCTACCTATTCATCTCTCTCCATCCCAACTCCTGGCAACCAATGATCTTGTTACTGTCTTTATTATTTTGCCTTTTCCAGAATGTCATAGTTGGAATCATACAATATGTAGCCTGTTTAGACTGGTTTATTTCACTTAGTAATGTGCATTTAAGTTTCCACCATGTCTTCTCAGGTTTAATAACCCTTTGCTTTATAGTACTGAATAATATTTCCTTGTCTGGATGTATGAGTTTATTTATTCATTCATCTCCTGAAGGGTGTCTTGGTTACTTACAAATTTTGTCAATTAGAAATCAAGCTGCTATAAAAATCCATGTGAAGATTTCTGTGTGAACATAAATTTTCATCTCCTTCAGGTAAATACCAAAAGGCACAATTGCTGAATGATATGGGTATATTTTGTTTTGTAAGAAATTGCCAGTCTTCCAGAAAGGCTGTATCATTTTGCATTCCCACCAGCAATGTATGAGAGTTCCTGTAGTGCCACACCCTCTCTAGCATTGGTGTTGTCAGTGTTCTAGATTTTGACCATGCTAATTGGTGTATAGGGGTATCTCCTTGTTGTTTTAATTTGCATTTCCCTGATGACATACAATGTAGAGAATCTTTACACGGGCTTATTTATCATTTGTATACTTCCTTTGATGAGGTGTCTGTTCAGGCCTCTGGTCATTTTTTAAATCAGATTATTTGATTTCTCATTATAGAATTTTAAGACTTCTTTGTATATTTTAGATATCAGTTCTTTATCACATGTGTTTTAGTGCAAATACTTTCTTGCATTCTGTGGCTTGTCTTCTCATTTTTTTGACAAGCTGGATTGTTTTTTGTTTTGCTTTTTACCCCCCAAGAAAGGAATTTGAGTTTTCTGGTGGTAATTCTGATAGGCAAGTGACAGGATCTGGTAAGACCTGGTATACTTCATGGGGGAGGGGAGGACTGGGACATAAAACCACCTATGGAACCAAGGAGAGAGTTTGACACATAGAAATATCTAATGAGAATTTTTGAAGTAATTTTACCATAACATGTCAATGTAATCATTACATCTATATCTTCTTCAGAATATTTAGTAGAAAATTTTTGGCTCTTGAAAGTTTTTGTTTTATCCTTTTGAGAAATTTGAAGAGGTGACTATTGAAACCATAATTTCAATAGAATAGAATAGAATTAGGATAGAATCAGTTGATGTCTGCGGTACAATAAAAAAAAAAAATCAGTCTCTCATGTAGATTAGATCATTCCATCAACATAAGTTTATAGAAAATAAATTCCCCTGAATTTACAGTTGTATTAAGGGTACTATTATGATCAACTGCCTTGATGCCCCCAATCTAGGTTTCAGTAGTATCTTGACCAGGTTTTGATAGATAATGCTGATATAGCATGAACATATAAAATATTCTTTATACTTCACTCTTGCTTTGTGCTTAAGAAGACTTGCTACAAAATTATTGGTTCATATGTTCAAGTTATCAATAACAATGACAGAAGGTGGGAAAAGGAAGAATTAAGAGAAATTATGTTGGCTGTAGACTAGAAAACATAAAAAACTCTAACGATTGGAAGCAATCACAGAGTTTAGTTGACAAAAAGAAAAAAAAAAACTAAAGGTGGTTTACTAAGAAAGTATGAAGAGAGGCTTAACAATCTCCAAATATTTTTATCACACGTGATACTAGTAAAATTTTTTAACATTTCTCCAAATATTTATCCTTCAAAAATTATATGCATATATCATTCTACAAATGTATTGTATATATAATAAATATATACTGTAGCAAGCATTACTTGTTCCCACCAATGTTCGGCTTTTCTTTATTTTGAGTGGCATATGAGCAACCATATGTTTTGTCCCCTTATCAGCGAAATCACTGAATCAGTGAAAAGCCCTGTAGAATTCTCCTGATGCTCTCGTTATGGGCCTCAACATTAGAGGAAGCCATGTGTTCACATTGGTGCATTTGCAGGATAGTGGAGACTGTCAACTGGGTCTCTGAGTAACTGTGGAACAAAGTCTTCAGCCAGCCTATTTTGGACATAGAGCATGAGAGATAAAAATATTTGATGGTGTTAATTAATTGAGATTTTGGAGTTGTTTGTTACCACATCATGACTTAGGTTATCTTAAATAAGATATTTTTACAAGATATTACAAGATATATTACAAGATAGCTTTTTAAGGTATATAAGATTATATATATATATATATATATATATATATAAAATTTATATCTAAATATACCTGAAGTATAAATATAAATATATCTTTGAAAGGATGAATACAAAAATAACATATACAAACTCATATAAAGTTGACCCTTGAACAACGGGGAAATTAGGCGCCTCAACCCCAGCATAGTTGAAAATCCATGTATAACATTTGACTTCTCCCAAACTAAATTATAGCTGATCCTTGGCATCTTTAGGTGACTGGTTCCAGGACCCGGTGGACATCAAAATTTGTGATTCTCAAGTCGCTTATGTAAAACGGTATAGAGCAGTGCATATAGTCAGTCCTGTGTATCCGCAGATTCCCAAACATGAGTCAAAAATATTATTTTTGATCCACAGTTGGTTGAATCTGCAGATGTGAAACCCAAGAATATGGAGAGACAACTGTATATTTACTGAGGAAAAAAAAAAAATAGCAGTGTATAAGTGGACCCACACAGTTTAAAGCTGTGTTGTTTAAGGGTCAACTGCATTTTCTTTCTATACCCCATTTTATAATTCTGAACATTTCCTGGGGTATATTGGCTCTCATTCGGAAATCAGTGCTTTAGAATCACCTGATGTCACCATAGAATAGATAAACATGAAAGGTCAATTGTGAAACTTCTTTAGAGTTCAAATTGTAAAAGGGTAAGTGTGTGTCACATTATGTAATACTGAAGAGTATGCACTTTGTCACTAGATGAAGTGTGGGTACCTGCCTTACATGTTATAAGCTCTAGCTTCTCAGTAAAATGAATTGTTATGCATTCCATGGTTATAAAAAGAAATAGCACTTTTCAATAATAGAAAAAAAATACAACATTTAAAAATAAATATTATAGTTAAAGACAATTCTTACATAGCATTTACAAAGAAGTAATAACTATATAAAGAAAATTGAATTCATTGTTATTAACCCATATCACTCTTCTCAAATAATATAAATATGATCTTTTCTATTGCTTGGTACAGAATCAATAGAGGGATATTTTATTGGAGGCAGTTTCTTCCCACCACTGGCTATTGACTTTCAGATAAATACAGTATCGAAACAGTTCATGCTACCTAGTTGTTTGAAATTTTCTCTAGCAACTATCTTGCAAATTGAAGGCAGGGCAATGCATTTGTAATGCTATTTTGTTTGCATTTGATAGAAACCAAATTCAAATTAGCTAAAGCAAAAGAAGAAGTGTATTGGCCCATAGAATTGCAAAATCCAAGGAGTAAAACTTGTTACAGGCATGGCTCGATTCAGGAGAGAATATATCATCAGAGATCTATCTCTTTTCCTCCATTTCTTTCCTCAGTTTTCCTCTCTGTTGATTTCATTCTCAAGCAAATATACTCTAAGTACCAGAATAGTTGTGCCAGGTTGTTCTGGCTTCCTTTGTCTTCAACTCTTGAGATTTCATAGCAAGAGATATCTCTCATATTGTCACCCACCAAAAATATTTAGATTGGCTACACAGGATTGTATGTCTATTCCTATCAACTAGAAGCACAAATGATTGCTTTCTTTGCAGGGAGGAAAACTTCTGAAAGGAAAAGACACAGGTAATCTAGAAATGGACAGAATCTGCCGTATGCAGGGATGACTTCTGATCTAGGTTTTGTAGTCCACATACCCATCATAACTCCAAAAAGAATCTATCCATTATTTTTTTCTGGTTGAAGACTACGAGAATCTCCTACAATGCTGAATCTCTTGCAACCCATATTTATTAATTGATACTCAAGAGAGGATAATCATATTTAGCTTTACAAAGAACAGATTTTTAAATGTACACTCTTTAAGAGGTCATGTCAAATAATGAAAATGCAAATCAATATGGAGAAGGGACATCTGAGAACATGTAGCATTGCTAAAATGCAAAGGACCAGAGCCTCATGAAAATCTAGAGAAAACATTGTTTCAGATATAACTAGGTTAAGCAGTCTTGTTTCTGGATGCTAAAGCAGATGATAAAATTCAAAGGTACAAGGTGCATGGAGGATCAAGGATTCCACCCTTTATTAGAACCAGTCAAGTGACAGACTGTGAATTGAGAATTTAAGAGGTTCAGAAGGTGAATTATTTGTTTGCAGCTCTTTGAAACCTCTAAGGAAGTATGTGAGTAGGGTGAAGCGAAGCATATTCATGCTTTCCTGAGCATTCATTAATAGTTTATATTCTCTTTCAATATTCTCTT
>NW_011888818.1:4641495-4658591 GCF_000151845.1 Pteropus vampyrus
GTCAAATAATGAAAATGCAAATCAATATGGAGAAGGGACATCTGAGAACATGTAGCATTGCTAAAATGCAAAGGACCAGAGCCTCATGAAAATCTAGAGAAAACATTGTTTCAGATATAACTAGGTTAAGCAGTCTTGTTTCTGGATGCTAAAGCAGATGATAAAATTCAAAGGTACAAGGTGCATGGAGGATCAAGGATTCCACCCTTTATTAGAACCAGTCAAGTGACAGACTGTGAATTGAGAATTTAAGAGGTTCAGAAGGTGAATTATTTGTTTGCAGCTCTTTGAAACCTCTAAGGAAGTATGTGAGTAGGGTGAAGCGAAGCATATTCATGCTTTCCTGAGCATTCATTAATAGTTTATATTCTCTTTCAATATTCTCTTTTATCATTAAAAGTGGTGAATGTATGGTACGTTAATAAAGCTATCATAATATACTAAGACTATGCCATTAAAACAAGCCAGTTTTTAGCTGGAAAAAAAAGGCATTAGGTTTCATTTCCTTTTTGATTGCCTCTTACATGTTATTCAGAAGCTTCTAACTTCCTGGCTTTCTTAATAAAAACTTCAAATCATGCGGCAAGGCTTTTGACATAACAGAATTTTCACTAACATCCTTTCAGCAGCTGGCAACTTTTGTCTCAGGAGGGGATCTCTCACCCTGCTTTAGGTTATTAAAGATAATTAAAGCAATGACCCTTGTTTGCCTTACTGCCACTCAAGGTCTCTGGAAGGGCCATCCTATTCCTTTTCATTCTTCTGTTCCTTTTCTATGGTACTGGCAGATGGAAAAAAAAAAAGGAACTGTTATCCCACTGAGTCTCAAAGCCAAAAGCAAATCTCTGGAAAGTATTCTTTCTAATACAGAATAGGCAATTTCTCAATTTACTCTTAAGGAAACATTATCCCCCCGATTAATTCACAGCTGGGAACCTGTTTAAATATACACAACTTTCACATGTTTCTAATACAAACCCTCTTGCCAAATTTTCTAATTGGATATGTGTTGTTTTTTACAAAATAATTTTAAACAAGAATTCAGTTTCCTGAAGAGTCTCCACATTTTGACACAAGGTAAAGAATTTTGGAGGAAAAGTATAAGAAGGACTGCTTAGAGTTTTGGGATTTTCAAAGATCTAGTCTCATAAAATTTATTTTAAATTTAAAATACAGTTGACCTTTGAACAATGTGGGGGTTGGGGGTGATGACACCCCTATGCAGTTGGAAATCCTTGTTTAACTTTTGACTCCCCTAAAATTTAAGTAGTCTCTTGATATGGGCAGGGGATTAGTTCCAGGACCCCCTGTTGATATCAAAATCCAAGGATGCTCAAGTTCCCTGTATAAAATGGAAAAAAAAAAATTGCTGTTAAGTACACCTGTGCAGTTCAAATCTTTGTTGTTCAAGGGTCAAGTGTGCTTTACTTTGAATGTCTACAAGGTTATAGTATTGAAACTTTACTCTTCTCACTTCCTCCAAAATCCAGAAAAAGATCCTTATATTGTTTTTAAACTTAATTCTTATTTTGCCAAACCTCTGCTTCCCTATCGCCTTAAGCAAATCTAAATGTGTTATACCTGTTTCAGTTTGTTAGTTATGATAAACTAACAGTGAATAGTACAGTTAGGAATGACTGGTAGTGAGAGCAAAGCCAGTTAATACCAGCTTAAACAAGTAGTTTATCCTCCTATATAAAGAATTCTGAAAACATTTTTGTGCTAATTCAGTGGCTCAATGATATCCCCGATATCTCAGGCTTCTGCTGCCTTTCTGGTCTACCAACTTTAACATGTTGGCCCTTGTCCTTGGGCTGCAAGAAGATTTATTCAACTTCAGCATCACATCCCAGTTTAGAGCGAGAAGACGAACGTGGCACAGAGGGCATTCTGGCTGACTATGTCCCATGCAGATTTCCCCTTCAGTCTCGTGGGCCAAAAAGATATCACTTGACTACCATACATATCAGGCAGGTCAGGAAAGGGAACTGTGGATGTAGAACAGCTAAAACTATGCAACAATGTCTGCTACAAGCCTCTGTTGCTTATTTTCTGAGATAAACATGTAAAAGCCACCTGATACTCCACTGTTCTATAATTCTACAAGAAAAAATTCTACACAGTTTTTTTATAGTGAAACATTTCTGAATCTAAGAGACAACTGTTAGGCATTGTGTGCTAATATCAGATATATTTTACACTCAAAAAGCAGCTGTTATTAAATCAATAATGCATCTTCAAGCTGAGAAAAGATGTCTTACATGAATCACAGTATGTTAATTCTCAGTCAGACGATGCCTTTGTGTTGCATGTGTCTATTTTCTAAATGACATTACTAACATTTTAACAAGGTAAATTTCATTAAAACTAAATAATTCATAGTTGTTTAGGTAACCATGTGGTGAATCTTAATTCAGATAATGATCACAAACAGCAGGTGTCTAGTAGTCATACTTGGAATCTCTCTGCCTGTTTTCATATGGGTGTCTGTTCAATTTTTGATACTTCCCATCTTAAAATGTATACAAAGCAATAGGTGCACACTATTTGAGAGCACAACTTCCTTGTGGCCTCAGTATCACTGTTTTGATTGGATTTTTGTCTATAAACTAGATCATTATGAAGGCAGATGAATTTTAAAATATTTTGTATCCTGATCGTTTTTCGTCCTGCCAAAATAATTTGCAGTATTAGCTTATGTGAATATCATGGCAAACGATCCCCAGGTTATTTCATTTCCAGCTTTCTGTATAAATTTGAAGAGTGCAATGTAAAGGATCACACTAAAAAATAAATAATGTTCAATAATGTCCAGCTTAGAGTCTAAAAAGTTCTTAGGAACTTAAAGTCGACTTGGGCTCTTCTGCTCCATTCTATTATTATCTTGCATATTTAGGTTTATTAAAACATTTCTGAATTGTACAACATCTTTTCCATACTGGTAGAAAGGAGTGTTTATCATTTTAATGTTATGCTGGAACTAAATGAACTTCTTATAAACTTTTTGAGGATAAAAATACTGTAGTGTAAAGAACACAATATTTATAATCAAAGGATCTAAGAGTATTTAATTTTCTGCGTGACCTTGAGTAAATCATTTAACTGCTAGAGGCTCAATTTACTCATCTGCGTTTAGAAGTAAGAAAAATTTTTCAAGAAATGTTTTCCTTCTTCTAACTAAACAGCCAGAGCTATGAGACTAGGATTAAAAAATTAATAAAACTTGCAAGTCTCCACCTTCATTTCACTTAATTTGCAAGTATATGCTATTTTTGCAAGTCTGGCTCTCACAATTTACCCTGATTTTGGGTTTCTACCTGATTTTGTTTCATCTCAGAATTTCATGCTCTCCTTGGACAGCTCTGGATTTCACCCAGGCCTCTCCTGTCTCTCCGGATCAGCTCCTGACCCTCACATGCTGCAGCATCTGGGCTAGGTCTCATCTCATCGCTCAGCCCTGTTTCCCCCAGCTGGTCACAAACTCTTCCCTCACCCAGTGTCACCCACTGAGGGCCAAGATCCATTGAAAACTGTAAATAACTATGCAAATTTAGATTTTTCTTACCCTTGAAATGAAGGTAATGGAGTTCAAATTCTTCTCTCCTCTCCATTTAATTTAAATCCAACAAAAGCCCTGATTGCTTGAAAGTAAAATCTTTACATGATTAAAATATATTTTCCATTTTTCATCACTGGAATTTTTAGAGTGAAATTATATAAGTGTTAGAAATGATCTAGGGATTTATATTATTTTGATGATTTTCCTACTCAGTAGGATTTCTTACTTATTTGTATTCAAATGCAACAACACTTTGAGTGAATCAGTGGAGGTTGATAGCTGACTTTCTTTCCAAGGTAAAATAATTAGAGAAGTAGAGGAAATATGGCAAATGGCAGACCATAACAGTACTCATTAGCATATGTAGTAGAATAGGACCTAAGACTGATGACATAAAAAAAATAGAAACTTACTGAGTATAATCCCTTTGTTGTAAATATGCTTCCAAGTTTTTTAGGAACTGATCTTTTATCAAAGGGCCAAGAAGTCTCCTCTAAGATAGTTTAATTTCACTTTTTCAAAGACCAATCAAGTTAAGAAAACTGATCTAATTTTTATGTTTACCCTCTGTCCAATGTTTATAACAAAACTCACATTATATGTTCCATTACTGTACTTAGAAGCCTAGGCTTGCTCTTAATAGATTTTTTAAATTATGCTCATGCTATGTTTCCAAATAGTACTAATATTAAATTTCTATATTTAAAACAGCTTTGGATTCGCAAAGCCCAGCTGGCTCTGCTTTGGCAGAGTATATGCAGTAGGAGTAGATGCCCTGAGGTGAATGAAAATTTCTGTCAATGGTGCCTACTTGCTGTTCCCAGCTGTGAAATTTTGAGTGAGGGATATTTGAGAGATAGTTTCCTTTCTATATCTTACTACCATCTGAGTTTCTCTTTTAGGAAGAAACTATAATTTTCACAGTCACATTTCTGTATTTCAGACACATAACCAGTATGTGTTGCCTAAAACAAGGTCAATAAATGTTGAATAAGGAATGAATGAACAATATCACTTGTTTAATGTAACAAGATAAATAATGATTATATTTATTCACTGAACATGAATATTTTATAGCATTTACTGTGGTGGCAAGCACTCGTAATTGAGCGAAACAGCATTTGATAACTACATTAATCATCTCATTACAATTTTGCCCCAAAGAAATTGAAGGCCAGTGTTAGAAGAACACTGGCCTATTTTGTTAACTAGGCAGATAAGAACACTTAAATATCAGTGTATAACCACAGGAGACTTAATTCTCCGGTTTCCATGAACATTTTTAAAATTTATAAGAAATAAAATATAATTGAAAAATGTAAAGTGATAGTTTCTCCATTTATTCTTAATCCTTTATGTTGCTTTGTACCCAGTTACTACCTGGCATTCATTGGGATCTAAGCTTAAACACTAGGAATATTTTCTATTGGTCCCTGAAGGTTGGCTATCCTCACTTCAGAAGGCATTACTTTGGAACCGGAAACACTAGGGTAAAAATCCCCACCACATTCCAATTGGTTACTTAAAAAGTGTCTCTGCTTTTTATTAGCTTGCTAACATACCAGGCTAGAGTTTACCTATCTTAATAATCAGTGCCAAGAACTTGTCTTTTAAGAGAGCAGCTTCTTTCCATAACTATTTTGTCTTCTCTTTTGTTGAACCTTTCTTCAAGAAACAAAAAGAATACAGAGATATCCCATCTGTTTTTCCTGTCATCTTTAATTTTCTTTTAAAAGTTCATATATTTGAAAAAAAATAAACGACCTAGATTGATTGTTGAGAGCCATTTTTTTTCCATTAGAAAATATATAAAGCTAAACACAAATTAGTTTGAACGAATGTATAACTTGTTGTCTTAATCTCTTTGGGTTGCTAGAAGAAAATACCATATAGTGGGGAGCTTAAAAAGAACAGAAATTAATTTGTCACGATTCTGGAGACCGAAAATAGAGATCAGGGTGGTGAGCATGGTTGAGTGAGGCGCCCTTCTGGGCTCTAGACCTCTCATTGCATCCTCATGTGGGGGAAAGGGCCAAGGAGCTTTGCGGGAATCTCTTATAAGAGCACTAATCCTGACTATGAGGGCTCCACCATTATGATCTAATCATCTTCCGCAAACCTTCCCTCCTAACACCATCACATGGAGCATTAGGGTTACAACATGTGAATCTGCAGGGTCACAAACATTCAGACCATAGCACAACTCTACTTAGGAACTTAATTGTCATCAGCACGTTTTCTCCCTTTCTCATGGTTGCTTCTCTCTGGGAATCCATGATGTTCTTCTGTCTTGCTAAAGGCTGGCTTTCTGTTCTCCTCAGTCTGCACAGCAGTAGCACATGGTTTTCTATACTATCTGAGTTGACGCATTATAATCATAGTTACCTAAAGAAAATTTAATCCCACTCTCCACCATCTAAAATCCAAAGAAGGTCATAATTGTCTGAGCTTGGGTAAGGACCCCTCCCCTGCTGTCATGGACCAAGCACCTGGGTCCAGGCTCTGAAAGTGAAAACTTGGCTATAGTGTGGGATCCATGGACCAGAGGGATTATGCCCAGAAGAAGGGGTGATGAGGGAAGAAAATTACCATAAGTGTAGTAATAGACAGTTATATAGGAATCTAGACTCTGCTCCAGTTGATACACTATTTTCATATATTGTCATGTTGGTGTGAACTTAAATGTCTTCAAGAGTCACATCTTCAGGAACTTCTCACTCTTTTCTATTTCTAAAAGTTTCAAAAATATTTTAAGCAGATAAACATAGTTTAACTTTTTTAGTGTCTTAAAATCGTGACTTGGTTTAATAAAATAATTGGCAAGGTAGGAAATGGAAACTTTGATTTATTAGAAAACTAATTACCTAAGGAATATTAAAATAATAGTAACAAGAGCAATGTACTGAGAGACTTTCTTAAGAGTGTTTTCTATTAATTAATTTAGTCTTCATAATATTACTGTCCTATCTTATGGATAATGATACTGAGGCCAGAAATTTTAACTTTCCAATGATCACATGTTTAGTGAATAGTATAGATTTGATTTAAACCCAAGAAGTTTGTTTCCAAAGCCTGTGCCTTTGACCTTTATGATATTCATAAATATGAAAATAAGATGCTAGTAGGGACATACAGGCATACCTCAGAGATACCACAAGTTCGATTTCAGACATCGCAACAAAGTGATATCACAATAAAGAGAGTCACACGAATTTTTTGGTTTCCCAGTGCATATAAAAGCCACGTTTACACTATACTGTGGTCTATTAAGTGTACAGTAGCATTGTGTATTAAAAATCAATGTGCAGATATTAATTAAAAATACTTTATTGCTAAAAAAGTTCTCTGAGCCTTCAGAAAACCATACTCTTTTTGTTGGTAGAGGATCTAACCTTCAAATTGTTAAAAACATAGTACCTTCAAAATGCAATAAAATGAGGTAGGTATACTTATAGTCTAGAGATTTGCTTCATATTTTTCTTAGTCTGCACGTGGTCATATTAACATTCTCTGTGGTCCATGCTAGTATCTCAAGTATCTCATTCTATTTTATCTTCTGCCTGAATTATTCTCCTTACTCATGTTTTCTTTTCTCTTTTATGTTAAATTTGCGCTTGACCCATCACAAAACTGGCGATCCTTTACAACTTTTCTTAAGGAATCTTCTGAGCATCAGTTCCCAAATCTAACTTATGCTTTCTATCAGTAGTCCAGGTTATAAGAGATGAATTTTAGAATATGAGTGACCCTGCTCATAATTTGGAGCAAGATAATAAGTCACAAGTGTCCAAGTGGCCATTAGATGGTCACTCTTGGGTTCATTACCTGCTTCTCATCCAATCGACTGGGGACAGCATCACATGATAACAAATGCAGCCACCTTGATTCAGCCTTTAGCATAGAGGCATAGTGCATACTATAAGATACGCCCCAATGCCTCACAGTATCATCATCATTAGTTTTACACTCTCTCTCTCTCCTGCCAAAAAAAAAAAAGAAAAAAAAAAAACAACAATAAGAAGAGAAGAAAAAACCCCAATTGAAATTATTTTTAGAGCTGAAAAAGTCAACTTGGGGAGCTGAAATTTATACTCATGTACAACGTCATGACAGATATTTCTTTACACTATTATAATGTCCATTGTCTTATATAAACTTACACAGAATAAAAAGCTTGTTCTGTTTCTTATGTATGCTTACTATACAATGACTCGCTTCCTTTTCATTTACTCCTGTATGAATAAAATTGATGGAAGAGAAATAGTATATCCAGATTATTGCTGACACTAATACTATTCCCAGCTTTAGCTCCCCAAATTTAGCATCTTCTCCCCATCTACCAAGCTGCTTTTGATCAGGTCGGTCTTCTGACTTTTATTTATTTATTTATTCATTTATTTTGCTCTTCCTGCACTTCTGAGAAGACTATTCCTCTTCTTTATAGAGAAAATAGAGGACATCAGGAGGGCTCTTTCTCAGCCTCCTGTCTTCCCTCAACCTCTTTTCCTCTATCGTATAACCTCTCTACTCACCTTCGCCTACTTTCTTTCCTTCTCATTGAATGAGGTATGTTGCCATCTCTCCGAGACAAATCCCTCTTATCACTTAGGACCCATTTCTTCATTCCTCATAAGGGAATTATTCCAATAATTGTCTCCTTTCTTGAATATTCATCCTCTCTCTCTCTGTTAGCTTTCTCTCCAATATATAAATATGCTCAACTCTATAACCTTAAAAAGAAAACAATACAAACCAAACTTATGTCTCTCTTTAACCATAATCTTATATGTTTTCTTCCCTTCACAAAACCTCTCTGCCTCTATTATCCAGTGACTTCCACTGGGTATAGGATAAACTTGGACCATACTGCTATGCATTAATCTATTCAATCAACAACTACTTACTGAGTTTCTTCTGCTTACCAGATACTGTGCTGTTGTTTGAGGTGCAGCAGTGAACAGGACAGATGTAGTCCCCAGCCTTATAGGACCTCACCCAGGGAAGGACACGTGGTATTCATGACATGGGCCCTACTTGTCTTATATACTCATATTTATCTGTCTACATATTATTCTATCTCACTATCTTTCTATCACTTATTTATCTTCATCTATCTATCTATCTATCTATCTATCTATCTATCTATCTACCTATCTATCTATCATCTATCTATCTATCTATCTATCTATCTATCTATCTATCTATATCATCTATCTATTTACCTATTATCTATCTATTATCTATCTACCTATCATCTGTCTAATCTATCATCTATCATCTATGTAATCACCTATTGCTTATACCTTAATCGAAACCCATGCTTTAAACACAATCAGGCTCTTGCAAGTCCATGAATATAACTTAGAAAGTCTTGCTAATCCCTTTGCTATATTACCATATGTGTTTCTATTTTTTACTCTGTATCTTTCAAAACTCAGTATTTCCAGTCTGAATTATATATCTATCCTTTGTGATCCTACATCATGTTTTGAATTATCACAGCCTCTCACACAAGATTGTACTGATTATTTTTTTATTTGTCCTACTCTTCCCCTAGCATATGAAGACTTTGGCCTCATATCATGCAAATACGTCCTTTCTATGCTCAGTACCTAAAATCTAAATTACTCCTAGAAAGTGAGACTTGTCTTCTCTAGGCTTTGACAATCTGCAGATAGAGGTGAGGTTAAATTAGCAGTAGTAACAGAAAACTCCACTTGTTCTCACCCGCATCTTTTCGTGAAGGATCTCAATGACCTGAATGCATCCTGTAAACATTTCTGGGAGTACCCCAGGTATGTCTAATATGTGGTCATATGTATGTCTGATAACACTGGAATTTGCTATTACTTAGGTGAGCAACTGCAGAGTACTAAGTGGAGGCCAGGCATTCTCACTGACCACGGAGCTCCTGGTCTCTGTGGCTCTTTTCTGACCACTGAGAATCACTGTGGAAATCCTCATGATACAACAACCTTAATGCCATATCGTGTGTGGAAGAGAGGCAAAGCCTCTCCCCCTCACTCTGACATTTTTTTATTCTCTGGAGATATAAGAATTTCAAATGGTCTCTCACTGTCTAATATCAGGCAACATCAAAAGAGCTTTCGCAGCTTCTCCTTTATCTCTGTTTCCTCAGACCTAATTCATGTTGCAAGGTAAGGATGGACACCGCATTTTTCTGTACCACCCATATCCTGGTCTCAGTTACCACGTCTCAGCATCAAAAAATCTCTTCTTTTATCTACTACCAAAATAATTAAGTTTTCATGCAAACCAACTACTTGGAGATCTTTTTACTAGCTCATCAGGCACTCTCAAACAAGTTTAAATTTCAATTTCTGCTCAAAGTAGTATACCCTATAGGCATAACCTCTGGAAATATGTGTTGATTGAATAAGTGACAGAGTTAATGAAGGAATGATTAAGTGCACTGTGGTATCTAACTGGTTTCATTTTGATTCTATGTCTATCTCATCTATTGTTTAGAATGCAAACCATATTAAGCTGGAGGCTATGTGAGTGAGTGAGCATTTGGATTGCAGAAAATAAATGTGAAAGCAAAACATTGAAAAACTATATTTTCATCTCCTATAAGAAAAAAATGTCTACAGCCATTACCATTCATCATCACCTACGTAACTAAGCGATAAAATTTTCTAACTTAAGCCAAGCATGTGCCTTGATTCTTTTTTCCTATATCTAAATTTCTAACAGCTAAATGCTTCTGAAGGAAATGCCTTAGCAAAGCATTACTTTTCTGTAGACCTGCCTTCAGAGTCAATCAAGCTGAACTCTCCGATGGAGGAGGGAGTCTGCTTGTAGGTCAAGGGGAAGAAGAGTTAGGGAAGGCTCATAAAAGAAAGAAAACTATGAGAGGGCTAATGGTTGCCATCAAAATATAATTTGTGTGAGAAGAGCCAGATAACATATTAACCTTCCCCAAAGACTCATAAGCTATGGTTTTGACCATATGGAAGCTCACATTCACACTGAGTGAATGTAAATAAAGGTTTTCAACTCCAGTGCTATCAAAGTCATTTATGTTTCTGGCTCAGCAAGCCTTTCAATTCTTTCCCAGACGTAGTTAGCATAAAAGGGCATCCCTCTGTTTTCACTACATTTGGATGAAAAAAAAATAGTTTATACTCTAATCCTTATTTGTTTTCTTCTAATAGGTTTTTGAAAGATAAACATATTTCCTATGCTTTAGATTGCTCCTTTATGACTGAAATATAAGAAAGAATCACCAATTGACAACCATTGTACCAAGAAGGATAAAATATCACATATCCTTGGTTTCAATATTATCAATATTCTAAAAGAAATAAATCTTTTCAGTGAGTTATATCTGTGAGGAGCTAGGAATCCAACAACAGTTTGTGATGGTTATTGCATTTATGCCTTGGGCATTGAGAGTCAGCCTTAGCTATTTTGGAAATCAACAGGCTGCTGGTTCAAGTGTGAATGACTGCAGAGGGTTAATACTCGACCCACCTTCTGAAATTTTAGTTTCATATTAAGAATAAGCCAATACTTGCAATTTTTTTGAGTTAGCTAGTAATAAAATGTCTTCACGCTGTGTATACTCTATGCAAGAACTGTGATTGCCTCCATGTGGGTAAAATTATGGGTGTTTGTACTTTAATTGATCAAAAATTAAGAATTGCATATTATTTCCAGGAGAAATCCTTACCAAAAGATTTTAAATATGCAAAAACAAAATTGGGGGGTGTGTACAGAAAATTGTCATAACACCTTGGTGTTTTGTAAAAAAATAAATAAATAAATAAGAATACTTGTTGATGTCATTAAGAATGCCAGAGAACATAGAATCAAGAGTTTAGTTTTGGACTTATTAGTATTGAGCTGAGACTAATGACACCCAAGGGAAAGGACCAAGTTGCTAGCTCAAAGGGAAGGTTTCCACTGAGTAACAACTATCCGCACATGCACACACATTCACACATGTACACACACGCACAAATACACACACAAATACACACGATTGCCATATCGATGCCTTTTAGTGCCATAGAAATAAATGAAATGAGATGATGATGTGTGTAAGTAGAGAAAAATCTTATCTGAGCCTGAACACACCAACATTCAGAGGTTTATCAAGAAGGTAGAAATATCAAGGAGATCTAAAAAGAGAGACTAGAATTCGAGTTAAGAAAAAAAAAAATTAAGTATGTGACATGAATGACCTACAAATCAAACTACTTATTAAATTAGATGAGAAAAAAAAAAGAAAGTTACCTCTTTTCAAAAATTTATTATGACTTATTTTCTGTTTTAAGAGTTCATATATGTAATTGTTTCTAAAGTACTTATTTAATTAGCTACAAAAGAAACAAAAAATAAATAAGAGAGAGAGAGATTTGATTCATTGCTTTCTATAAATTTGGCCAGTTATTTTGGCATCATAAAATCACCTCAGGGACTTTTATAAAGGACTCTGCCAAAAATGTCCAATAATAAATCTTCTTCACGTCTGTCCAGTGTTTTCTGCTTAGCCAAGTACTTCCACAATTAATTCCTAACATTCACCTCATGATCATCTTTCGATTGTTAATGAAGGTTTAATTATCTTATTTTATTTTTGAAATATGAAAACTGAGATGCAGTGATGTTAAATAAAATGCCCAGAATGTTAAGAAAAATAAGGGATAGAAAGAATATGGCAGGGACATGGTGTCCTCTACACCAGAGGTCCCCAACATTTTTGGTACCAGGGACTGGTGCTCCTATGAGAATCTAATGACTGATGATCTAAAGTGGCTCTGAGGCGGTGATGCTAGCGTTGGGAAGTGGCTGCAAATACGGATGAAACTTCATTGGCTTGCCTGCTTGCTGCTCATTTCCTGCTGTGTGGCCTGGTTCCCAACAGGCCACAGAGCACTACCTGTCCATGGCCTGGGAATTGGGTACTCCTGCTCTATATCATTGTTAGGACTTACTGAAAGAAGCCTCCCTTTACTCCCAGATTTTCCCTGGAAAATCGGAGGATTTGGACAGAAAAATGTACTTTTAAAACATTCTTCCTAGATTTTGTCCTTGAATTCCTAGTGAGCAAATGAGGCTGCATCCTCCTTACCTAAAATAGGCATTAAGCAGCAGAGTGGTCTGTTTTTCACCACATGCAAGGCAAAGAGGGGTTCTACCTAGGAAATCACTATGAAGAAAAGAGATTCAGTTAGCAAAAACAAATCACGCATTCTTCTAGCCTGTGATATGCTATTTCATTTTTTGTAAATAGGCCCAGAGGTGTGCTAGAACCAGCTGACAGGGCCAATTGTGCACACGTCTTTCCACTTCCACCTTGAATGATGTCATGTTGGTAGATTGAAACCCACCATTATGGGAATATTTACAATACAGTAAACATCCAAGTTTACCAGTTAAGCTTTTTGTTGTTGTTTATTTGTTTTTGCTAAACATTTATCATCATACCACTGTCTATGATCCTGTGTTATTTATAAATAACTAGCCACTCTCCAAAGTGCCACTTAATTTATCAATTTTGAATGCCAAGGAAGGTAGAAAACACAGAAATGTAAAAGAAAAAATATTTTAAAAATACATGTCAAGATGATTATTGTTGTGCAAAAATATTTCTGCATTTCCCTCAGGATTTTCTTAGATTGAAAAATGGTACAATGGTTTAAAAAGATAAAAAGAATGTAAATTTTTAGAACTTTTGTACTACGTTGTTGAATATATTCCACAAATAATTTTGGAAGATTACATTTCTAAAATTAGTATATCTAATTTTACTACTGCACTTATTCTCTAAACTATAACCAAATTTATACCACAATTTACAGAAAATGTACCCTTCGTACTCATGCGAAATTTCACTTTTATTAGAAAGTAATGTAGATATATATGTGAAGCATTCTCCGGGCTTTCTCTTCATTTCCATTATGTGTGTATGTGTATCACAATGAGAATCTCACACTATTTTACCCATTATGAGTTTATAGACATAGTGAGAGTTCAGTTAATATTGTAAAATACACCATATGTTGTAATACTAATAGAAACACTTGGTATTTTAAAACTTTCTAGTATTCTCAAGATAAATGTTACTAACACAAAAGACTTTTCTTAAGTAAATTTTAAGAGTAGCAATCTCAAGATATGTTTAAAAATCTTTTAAATCATTGTTAATACTTTGTTATGGCAGAATAAAAATACATATATTAGAGCAAATGTATTAATAATCGTATGACTCAGCATTAGAAACTGGGCATTTATCAAAACTTTTTCCTAAGGGACTAGAAACTATTATTCTTACATACTGTGTTCTTAACAGGGCTACTTTTTTTTTTCCAATAAAAAATAGAGAATACATTTTCCTCCATTTTGGAAATGTGAAAATGACAAGCAATACCAGTTGCATTTTTTCTAAATGTATGTTTTATTGATCTTTTACTTTAAAAAAGCTGAAAAGTAACTTCCCATTACATTTATCCCATGACATATAATTTCGACTATGAGAATTAGTAACAATATGAATGACAAATGATGGGGAAGGATTGACAGGTGCTAGTAATTGTAGTGCTACCTTGGTTATTCTGTTTTGTCCAGACTTCTAATATTTCATTTTGTCATCCTTTATACATCGTGCTTACTCATCCATCTTGTAGAAAGCTGAAAAATTGCATAAATGGGTTATTCAGTTATATTAGCACTGATAGAATAAAAATGAACATTACCACTTAAAGTATATATTAGAGCTCATCAGAATTGATATGGTCTGTAATACCCTTCGTCTCACAGGAAAGACAGTATTTTCTTGGGCAGAGGGTTCCAAATACTGATGAAGAGTTCTTTCCATCTGAAAACTTTACACAATGGAAAAAAGTAAATAGCATGTCTACCTTCAGAAGAGTATGCATGTCAAATGTGATACATATATTCTGTACTAAGCACTGGAAAGCTAAAACTTCGGCGAAGTATTTCTTCCACTTAAGAATATTTTTTAAATCGGCGAACACTCAGCAATTTCATTTCATTGGAAGCAGGAACAACTAGTAATCTCCTATTTTATAAACGTAATAAAATGAAAAAAAATGTGCACGACATGGGATACTTTGTAATTACTACTTTTAAGACATTTAATCTATGATTTCAAGATCACAGAAATCACATCCTAATTCAATGCCACTGATCTAACCTTTTCTTTGTCAGCTGTCAGAATTTCATTCCAACTGCCATCAAATATTCCACTTTTATGCAATAAAATTAGTCTATATCTCAGCAGATATATTTTCTATCCTCCTCAGAGGGTCAAAACCTGCTTTCATTATATTAGTGTCACTGAAAGCAATCTCATTTTGATCTGGTCCAAATTGGACAAACTTGTCAAACACTGGTAGAAAAACATCTGTACATACTTTAGCTTATCTTTTAAAGAGAATGTAAGAAAAGGAAACGAATTAACTTTAGCAAACCTTTTCATTATACGTATTTCATGATTTCATAGAGCAAATAATTTTCGTGACATGTGACATGATAAATCAGACACAAAGCTTGCCATCAGAGATTCTAAATGCCATGGTTAGGGACATCAACAGTCTTAATTATGGATGTGCCAGGACTACCATATGGTATGCAGAAGGAGGTTAAAAAATAGTTTTCAGTGAATGAATGAATTACCCACAATATATATGAGGAAGACAGTGATAAGTGACTTCAAAGTGTTACTAATTAGGAGCTGGTATCTACTAGGAGGAGGAAGAGATTTTCTCTCTGCCGAGTTGCTCACAATGGATGTTAGCCACACTGACACATCCCTTTACTTCCTCTCATTGCCTTATCCTCTGCAGCTCTCTCTCATCTAATGAGCAAATTTGACCAGGGTGTTTAGAGAATTGCTTTTGAGCCCCTCTTTTTCACTAAGACAAATTCTTCTGGAAACCACCATTTGAGAATGGTTGCATTTTTACTAGAGTGGCTGACTTCTGGGAAAGTGCTAGAATAACAACCAGGTTCTGTGTTGCATTTTAAATGGAGGCCATAAAGAAGAATGATGGCAGCCTCCACAATAGAGGCTTCTATTCCTCTGCAGAGCAATGAAACAGTATCATTTGTGGGATGACATATGACATTATCACTGTGCTCATCAGTCCTCATTTTATAGAAAAGTAAATAACCATTAAAATGTTTCTATTACCATTTTAATCTTATTGATCTTTCAGTTTCTGTTTTATGTATGCATTTTTTGGAGGAGGTGAGTATTTTCTGTTTACTCTCCAGCCTTGTACCAACATTCCTCAAACAGGATGCTGCACTGATAACTATTTCTTCCTTGAGATCAGAACTCTACCCAAATCTGAGATTGGAGCCCTGCTACTGTTCTGATAGATACCTGTGAATTTCTCCCAGTTCCCATGAGGCAGTGATTGGCCTTTCCAATGAAACTTAGCTAATACCCCTTGTGAGATTGTCACCTGTTAATCATCTGCTTGCCTCTAACCAACTTCTGGGGACCAATGATTGTCAAACTTCAGTGTGCATTAAGAATTGCCCTGCTTGCTTATCTGAGGTACACATTCCAGGAGTCCAACTCAAGCCACTCTGATTTGGTAGGTTGGCCTGGCAATACGCATTTTTAACAAACATGCAGGCTACTGTGGGTACAGATGATTCTCACAACACTTTGAGAAAGTTGCTGTTGAGAATCTGTTTTCTCTGTCTGGAAAGATGCTCTCCATAGACTGCTGCTTGCTCCTCTAGTGTTAGCCCCACAAAACAGGGCATTACTCTTATCTCCATCTCAAGAATCTTGGAATGTTTGGACCATCAAATCACCTGCAGGGCCTCACATGCTACTTTGTACTCTCATCATGTTTTTGGTTCTGTAAACCCTTGAGATACTTTGAGTAGAGGGGCTGGTTCTAAAGATCAAATAAATCAATGATCCTGAGACTTAAGAGGGCCTCATTTACATCTCAATGGGAAATCCATACAGCTCTTGTTTCAAAGCCATTCCCTGAAACTGTGTAATTAATTGTAACTCAACTTCTCAACCTCTAACCATGACATTTTGGCATAAAACGAAAAATATATCATTAAACACCTTCCGAAGAAATCAGCATATTCAGCTGTAAAATAGAAATCTAATTACATTGCACTGCTCCAGGCTGGGAGGTTTGGCTTTATATAACTTTTGGCAGAACATATGTGAAGATGGTGTGAAATTGCCTTGGGGCATTTCCCTTTTGTGAGAAATTACAGGTTTCATAATGCAAACCAATTCTTTTTCAGGAGTTATTGAGCTAAGGATAATAGTTATTCTATAACATTTATAATATTCACATGATATGCCATGAATATTGCTGAATTTTTGTAACTGCTCATGAATCAATAATACAATCGTAAAGACCCAAACCAATGTGCTTCTCGTTTTAATAGGAAAGAGGTATTTGAGAATTTGCAATAAAACAAAAAATGATTTTCTCACTATTTACAATACTATCAGTTGTCATGAGTGCCAGGAAAAGAAAGGACTTTCACAACTGAACAA
>NW_011888818.1:4658641-4660886 GCF_000151845.1 Pteropus vampyrus
AAGAAATCAGCATATTCAGCTGTAAAATAGAAATCTAATTACATTGCACTGCTCCAGGCTGGGAGGTTTGGCTTTATATAACTTTTGGCAGAACATATGTGAAGATGGTGTGAAATTGCCTTGGGGCATTTCCCTTTTGTGAGAAATTACAGGTTTCATAATGCAAACCAATTCTTTTTCAGGAGTTATTGAGCTAAGGATAATAGTTATTCTATAACATTTATAATATTCACATGATATGCCATGAATATTGCTGAATTTTTGTAACTGCTCATGAATCAATAATACAATCGTAAAGACCCAAACCAATGTGCTTCTCGTTTTAATAGGAAAGAGGTATTTGAGAATTTGCAATAAAACAAAAAATGATTTTCTCACTATTTACAATACTATCAGTTGTCATGAGTGCCAGGAAAAGAAAGGACTTTCACAACTGAACAATGTGAAATACATCACTTTTGTCTGTAAACTAAATAGGCAGCGTGATGTATTTATTGAATGTATACATTGGCTTAGAGATTTTCAATATTCTATCACTTTCGCCTTGTACACTTATTCACAATGATCAAATTATGAGTCTCGATTTTTTGGAGCCATTTTAAATGTCATGGAAGAAAGACTACATTGTGCATCAGGGAATTACATTTTGAAGCCTGCTTTGAAACTCCCTTGTTGACTGAGTATGGGCACATTGCTTAACTAGCTGACTTTCAATTTCCTCTCCCTAAAATGAGTGAGTGGGACCGCACGATTTCTAAAATGGTTTCTGACTTGAAATTGCTTGACAGTTATCAAGAAGTCCCAGCAGAACAGCGATATTTTGAAGAAGACACAGACTAGGAGAGATATTTGAGTCAACTACTAATTTTCTCTAGTCATCAATTTCTTGTCTTTAAAAAAATAAAATAGAGATAGAGATAGAAATTTCAACTCTTTGGTTGTTGCAAGGTTTAATGAGGACAACATACCTAAACAAACACAAGTGGCAAAATGGCTCATAATATAGCTTGAGAATGCAATGAGTCTTCAAATATCATTACCAATATCATCATCACTTTTATCATCATTACTATATTATTATTTGTATTATTTTTATTTTGTCGTTATGGTACTTTATTACTATTAGAAAGTTTGTTATTGTATGAAAACTTTAAAGCTTTTTTTCAGTGTGTAATCAGTTTTTAGCTATCTGGTTATCTATCTGAATGGCTTAAAATTTCTCTATAGTTAGAGCTGAACTTGCAACTTTTCTAGAGTTGTGTTTTTTGGAGAAATTCTAAGACATCTGCTTCTGGATTGAGGCAAGTAGTAAAACCATTGCTTATCTTGCATTTTTGTACCTCCATATCTGCCACCAGCTGGAAACAGGAAATAAAAAAAATGAAAAACAATAAGCTATATGGAAAAGCTATCAGAACTTCATCAAAGTAGAATAAGATTTGATTTGTAGGATGGTCCAGAAGCAAGTTCTGAGGTATCACTCCTTTGGCATGCCAACCATCCTCACAACAGACTAATTCTGTTTAGTGGACCATTGACGTAAAGAAGAATATCTTTAAGGGGACCAAAAGTTCTTTCTTAAATATTTTTCTAAGTTCTAAAACTTCAGATCCTTTCAACTTTAAAAAGTAAAACAGTTAATAACAAATCTTTGGATGTACTGTATAGAGGAGAGGAAAGCCATTTGAGAGGGTAACGGGGGCAGCAAAGGGCGCGGTCTCTTTGTTTTGCAATTAGACAAGGCTAAATGACTGCAAGGTAATTGACAGCTCCCCAGGCACTGGCAGGAGGAGCTAGGTTTTGATTTACTACATTGACAACAAAACTCTGGGATTGTGAGGTGTTTATAAAGTAGCCACAAATCGATGAGTGGGATCTACATTAAATGCTTTGTTGAGCAAAAGCCTTCGAATTCTGAAAGACTGGACAAAAGTCTCGACTGAGAGGAGTAGTTTCACAGGGTAAGGATCCTTATCTGATAGTGTCAACTTACCAGGCATCCTGTATATATCATTTTTCTTTTTCTCCTTGCCTGTTTCTGTTTTCCCCTTACTGTGTGTATTACCGCTTTCTCACTCTGCCAAACTCAAGAGAGAAGAGTTAGCTAAGATGAAATAAACTAAGGAATAAAGGAAAGCTATCAAGGAAGACTATGATGGCTATGGAAGTATAATATTTCTTAAAGTTTAATCTGAAGATACATATATCAAGTGAGAGATGATAGATAAATATAAGAAGGGGGGAG
>NW_011888818.1:4660936-4682737 GCF_000151845.1 Pteropus vampyrus
AGTTAGAGCTGAACTTGCAACTTTTCTAGAGTTGTGTTTTTTGGAGAAATTCTAAGACATCTGCTTCTGGATTGAGGCAAGTAGTAAAACCATTGCTTATCTTGCATTTTTGTACCTCCATATCTGCCACCAGCTGGAAACAGGAAATAAAAAAAATGAAAAACAATAAGCTATATGGAAAAACTATCAGAACTTCATCAAAGTAGAATAAGATTTGATTTGTAGGATGGTCCAGAAGCAAGTTCTGAGGTATCACTCCTTTGGCACGCCAACCATCCTCACAACAGACTAATTCTGTTTAGTGGACCATTGACGTAAAGAAGAATATCTTTAAGGGGACCAAAAGTTCTTTCTTAAATATTTTTCTAAGTTCTAAAACTTCAGATCCTTTCAACTTTAAAAAGTAAAACAGTTAATAACAAATCTTTGGATGTACTGTATAGAGGAGAGGAAAGCCATTTGAGAGGGTAACGGGGGCAGCAAAGGGCGCGGTCTCTTTGTTTTGCAATTAGACAAGGCTAAATGACTGCAAGGTAATTGACAGCTCCCCAGGCACTGGCAGGAGGAGCTAGGTTTTGATTTACTACATTGACAACAAAACTCTGGGATTGTGAGGTGTTTATAAAGTAGCCACAAATCGATGAGTGGGATCTACATTAAATGCTTTGTTGAGCAAAAGCCTTCGAATTCTGAAAGACTGGACAAAAGTCTCGACTGAGAGGAGTAGTTTCACAGGGTAAGGATCCTTATCTGATAGTGTCAACTTACCAGGCATCCTGTATATATCATTTTTCTTTTTCTCCTTGCCTGTTTCTGTTTTCCCCTTACTGTGTGTATTACCGCTTTCTCACTCTGCCAAACTCAAGAGAGAAGAGTTAGCTAAGATGAAATAAACTAAGGAATAAAGGAAAGCTATCAAGGAAGACTATGATGGCTATGGAAGTATAATATTTCTTAAAGTTTAATCTGAAGATACATATATCAAGTGAGAGATGATAGATAAATATAAGAAGGGGGGAGAGAGAGAGAGAGAGAGAGAATGCAAAAGAGAAAAATTGATTATTTTAATTTTATATATTTTATCAACCTTTATATTTACATTTTACCAACCCAATGTATTATTAGATTTTTTGATTCATTGGCAGATTGACTCTCCTTTTAAAACAGATTTCCAATGTTGTTTTAATTTATAGTTATTTGACTATCATTAGTTAATTAAACAGTTTTTGCATATGTCTTGTGAGCTACATTTTTTTCTTTTGTAAGGTTTGAATAAATGAATGCCTGAATATATGCCAGAATGTTAATGACAGACAGATGAATGGTGTAGTCGATGTTTGAATTTCCTCATTTTGCTTACTTATATCTTTAATTTTTTAATCATCCCCATTGCCTCGTTAATCAAATAAATAGATGACAATGACGTGCCAGCGTTCAGTCGAAATTAATTTGTCTTCATATTTGTTAAACAACTATAGTGCATCAGGATCTGAGATAGTTTTTTCTTGTTTTACCAAGTGAAGCATAAATGTGAGAGCAGCATCTGTAGTAAAAACACACTACAGACACAGTTACATGCCATAACATATTACTCCCAATCCAGTCCCTTCTATCTCCTTTCTCCTCTTTCTCTCCTGTCTCCCCTCGCCCCAAGTTCTCCTCTACCTGCTCCTTCTTCTCTTTCACCTGCTGCTCCTATTTCTCCTCCTCCCCCTTTCTTCTCTTTTTTCTCTTTCCTTTTTGTTTGAAGTTCAGTTTTATTTCTTGTCATTGACTGTAAAATCTGTCATGAGATCTTGGTTTTGGAATGATCGCCTATACTTTAGAATCCCTTGTCAATCTGAGTATAGATTTCACCTTTCCTAAAACAGTTGACATGCACATAGACATAACAATTTGAGCCTACTCTTGCCACCCAAATAGCTGCTAGGAAATCACTTTGCAGTTTGATTTTGAAGCTGGACTGTGGGTATCTGAGTTCAACCATCCCAAACAAAAGCAATTTTAGATACTCTGCTTCTATTTTATTGATGGGTATATAGGGATGATAATTTGTACTTGTATTTGCATAGATAGTGTATTATTGTCTTAAATGAGCAAGAATAATTCATGTAATGATGACAATGTTTTATAAAATATTTTTGCTTACATAAATTTGTTTTTAGTACTGTTGTTAGGTTGTTAGGTAGCCATGAGTGACAGGAGCGAAGGCCTAGCTTCATAACCCTAGATGACAACACTGATAGCCCAACCCAGGAGGCTGCCTCTTGGCCCTCCCAGAGAAAAACTCACTTTTCAGTACTACATACTGGAGTGCAAGGAAATAAATGACCATAGCATGGCAATCGCTTTAGACCAGCAAGAAATGCATGTACAGTAAGGAGTACTCTGATCTTTTCACCTCAGCTTCATTATACCATCATTATAATGTCATGCATATTCCCGAAAGTTCATGAATCTAATTGTAACAGACTGAATTCTGGGAAGGAATATATGCAGTTAACAGTAGATTATATCACAGCCAACTGTCAATCAAAATGACCTCACACATCAATCAGCTAGCACCACCCTTGTAACCATTCATCATGGCCCAAATATAAGACAGACCTCTCCACCTCTGCGAGGCTATAGTCCTCTCCAGTGTAGTCTGTTTCTTTCTTGAAACCTGCTTCAATAAATCTTATTTTTCCTAATCTTTGCTGTTCTATATTCCTTACTGCATTGGCAGGAGGATCAAGGCCCCCCGAGCCACAGGGGCAAAGAGGGACTTAGATCACCTCCAACAGTGACGCTATGTGTTTTACAATTATAACATATTACAGTGTTTATTTAAATGCTTAATAAAAATGTGAATAGTAGGATCGAGCTTTATTCAAATGTGAATTTAAATACAAGAGAGTCAAATTAGTTTTGAATAATTATTTTTGATTTACAAATTGTGATAAAATTCTAGGAGTTAAGTATGCAAAATGTATTTACTTCTGATCCTAAAACATGGAAATATTTTTTCTTACATTACCTCAATGTAAGTGCTTAGAAATTAAAGATATTTTCACTCAGATCATACATAAATTGATATGATCATATATTTTTTCCTTTTTATCCTGTTGATGTGGTAGATGGCATTAACTGATATTCAAGTGGTATACCAGACTTTCATAGCTGAAATTAATCGCATTTGGTCATGGGGTATAATTCTTTTTATCACAGTTGAATTTGATTTGTTAATATTTTGTTGAGAATTTTTGCATCTATGTTCATCAGAGATATTAGTAGGTGGTTTTCTTTTCCTTTATTATAATATTTTAATTTGGTTTGGTGGTAGGCTAATATTGGTATTATAAAATAACAAGAATTGTTCTCTTTGCTTCTATTTTTCTGGACTAGATTGTGGAGAATTGGTACAATTTCTTCCTTAAATGTTTAGTAGAGTTCACTAAATAAAACCATCTGGGTTTAATGCAAGTTTATTAATTATAGATTATGTTTTTTAATGAATTAGGCCTATTCAAGAGATCTAGTTCTCCTCGTTTTATGTTTTAATCTGTGTCTCTCAAGGATTTTGTCCATTTCATTTAAAGTATGAAATTTGTACGTATAGAGCTATTCATAGTATTTCTCTATTATTCTTTGAATGACTAGGAAATAAGTAGTGAGGACTCTTATTTTTTTGTTTGTTTTGTTTAGCTTCACTAGAGGTTTATCAATTTAATGGATCTACCTTTTGGTTTCATCAATTTTCTCTATTGTTTCTTGTTTTCAATTTTATGAATTTCTGTTCTAAATTTTATTATTTATTTTTCTTTGCTTGATTTAATCTTAAATTTCTTTTCTTTCTTTACCTTCCTAAGTTAAAAATTTAACTTCTAATTTTAGATTTTCTTTTCTAATATATGCATTTCTCAGACCATTCTAAAAGCATAATCACATTTCAATTTTCAGTATATGAAACAATTTAAATATATGACAGATGGGATAGATGCCTATATCATTAATGGTTTGATTTAGGCACAGGGAAAAATAATGTTAAGTTTCAACACTCTTGGAGGATGGTACAGAAGGATGAGAGGAAAATTTCACTTGTTCTGACTTTTAATATTATAGAAATACTTCATATCGTAGACCTGGAATTTATAAAATTATTTCCTCCAAATATCTCGTGTTATAGTCAAGGAAACAGACATTAGAGAGCAACTAATAAATTCTAACTATCTCTCTGGTTGGATTGCTATTTACTTAAAATGTTACTACCCCGCTCCACTTCCAAATAAAGTGAATTGTTATTCTGGTCACAGCTATAGGCATGCATGTTTTGTTGTTCTAGATCAACTCTTACTACTTCCATGAAATTTTATCTGATATCTATTATCTAAAATTATTTATTTTATCCCAAATTCTATAGCATTTATATTTGTAATATATTTTTGATTGTACTATAAAAAATAAATTTAACAAAAAACATAATTTGTAATATAATATGTAATAAAATATATTAATTATTAAAATATTAGAAAAATACATATTTTGTAACATGCTTTCAGAAATTTAAAACTCTAACTATAACAAAAAAATTTTAACATTACCTTGGTAACATGCACTGGCTAAGAGTGCTTCATCTAATATTTATCTTCCATTAACCTATTTCACAAACCTCTGAATTTTTTGGATGTTTACAATGTTTACTTTTTATCACATTATAAACAACACTGCAATGAATTTTATAAATATTTATTAATATTTCCTTGTAATATGTCTAAAATATGAAAAAAGCTCTATCAAGCCATATGCAAAATCCCAGGCTTTAGAAATATAAAGATAAATTCCTTCACCTCCTCATCAAAAATAAATGAATAAATAATAATAATATAACACTTTTACTAGAAACATGAGTTTTTATTTTATAGCTTAGTCAGTACTTAAAACACACTTTCTAATTTAATAAGAAAAATAAATTGTATTATTTTTAATTTCTTGAATTATTGCTGAGTCCAAATGTTTTTTCAAAGTTTTCTGGGCCATTTCTGTTTATATATTACTCGATCATGTCATTTGCATACTTTCTAATGACAATGTGTTTTGATTAATCACTTTATTTATAATTTTTAAAATTATTTTCTCTTACCATTTTTGTTGGTTACAAGTGCAGGTGTGTATGTGTGGGTGTACATATCTTTTCCAAAATGTATACTCCTGTTTTTATTATGCTGCTTTGCATTGGCCATCACTTTCAGAGCAATGATGACTAATACTAAAGGCCAACATACCCTTGACTGAAAAGAAAGCATCTAGGGTTTTACCACATAGTTTGTAATATACATAATTGTTATATTAATTGTGTTTTAAAAATCCAAGTTTGGTAATAATTGTTCTTTCAAGAATGATGATTGAATCTTTAAATATAGTTTTTATATAGAGAAAAGTAATTTTGGAATTCTTTATTCTCTCGTCTATTAAATAATACTTAAATTGAAGGGTCTTTGCATTACTAGAAAAAAGGCAAATTGCTTATATGTATCACATTTTAACATACTACTAGAATCTTGTTAGAATCATAAATTGTATTTTTTATTTATATCTGTGATTAGGAGTGATCGGAGGGTGTGTGTGTGTGAGATACACTAAATTTTTTGTTTGTTTCATAATTATGAGGACATTTAAACATAAACTGAAAATTTTAAAATATTTCTAAATGCTCTGGAAATATTCAAATAGCATTAGAAAAATCAGTGTCTTGATGAATTGTGTGAGCTAACCTGTGATACCTTCTTGGATTTCTTATGTTATAATTTTCATTTCTTAGATTTTTCTGATTACCTAGTAATAATATTTTATATTATACTATAAAATCATTCATTTCACCAAAAATTTTAATTATATTATTATGCATTTGTTCAGAGATTTATTTCACTTAATTTTATTTTAAAAAGTTAATACAAACATGGGTTTAAAAACGTAAAGAGTACAAGTCACTTTGGCTCACAAGTTCAACATTTCATATCCAGCTTCTCTCCCTATGAACAGAAGTATATCATTGAACTAAAATTTGTTGAAAATTAGATAGACATATATGTATATCACTTGTAACCCAGAGTCTGAGAGCCAAAACTGACTTTTGTCCTATTTAATGACCAACCTTTATTTTAGAAATGAAGAAATGCCATTCAGGAATCAGAAGGGACTCTGCTAATATGAAATATAAAACAGTGTCTTAAGAGTTGGGTCAACCTGCATTCCATTTCACAAAAGTGTCTGCTCAACTGCTTAGATGACCCACCATGCTTCTTTTTCCAACTATTTTGGCTAAAGGTAGAGTGAAGAAAATATATTACATTAATGTTTTCTAGTGATAGCAGCCAATCCTGGCCACTGGTGATAAAAAAAAAAAAAAAAGTCATGTCCCTTAGATAGAATGTGATAAGAACTTGTGAAAAATGAGTAGAAAAATGTTTCACATTTCAAAAGGTGAATGTTAATTGGAGAAGAAAACACCACAAATTTATCACATATCATTCTATATTATTCTAAAACAATCCTCTTTATTGACATGTATAGGTTTTTCTATTTCTTAACATGATAACAATCTAGGAATTTTGAAGTCTATACTGATTGTCATACTGATGTTCAAGGACTATGGTCACCACCCTTACCCTTCTGTGCACGCATATACTGGAAAATATATGAATAGAATGCGTTTTAAAAAGTTTTATGGGGGAAAACTCACAGACAGAAGATCAGCAGGCTGCAAAGGACCCTGTCCTCCTATTATTCTATGGAAAAGTGTGTCAGACCTGGAACATAGCCAGCTGTAGGAAAAGAACCTTGCTCCACCCCACCCCAACCCCCCACCACTCCTCACTCCGATGGTGCTGCTTTAACTATTTATGGAGATTTTAGGAGAAGGACTGGGAATATCTAGGTCACTAAGTAGCAAGGAGATTTTTCTCTGGCAAATGGAATTGCTGGAAAAAAAGGAACAGTCACAAATCAGACTAGGATTACCTGTACACCGAGGTCACCAGTATCAACTGGAAACTGTGATTTTCCATTCAGCCAACTCAAAACTATCGAAAGGAAGAACAAGTGATCTAGGCAAAAGTGTTCCCTTTCCTCACACACAGAATCCATTTCTGTTAATTATAAAAGATATGGCTTTGTTATTTTGTTTTGTTTTGTTCCTGAATTGAGAAACTAACATTCTTTGTTATTTTTACACAGAACAGATAAGGGCATAGTATTATTGTAACTCTTGGAGAGAAAAAAAGTGCGAAATTGTCGCATTTTCCTCTTTAAACAAGTACTTTCTATATTCTAGTTTCTTCCATTCCCCATGTTTAACTAAAGATTTCTATGTTGGAGGTAAATATTTTCAAATGTTTAATGTTTATTTCTGAATTGGCAGTACCTTTATAATGTGTGCATAGTTGTTTTTTTTAATAAATATAAGGTCAATTTAATAGAAACAATTTCACACATTTAAAAATAAAATATTTTTAGTATCCAAACTTACAAATGTCAAGATTTTATAGTAGTAATTCCAATTTGGATTTGAAAGCTGAGAGCATTTCCTCCAGTACCAAACTGTTTAAAAATCTTTAATTATTTCTCCATATACCTTACAATATAAATGTAATGGTAAAATAGTAATTAATGGGAATTATTTCTATAATAGTTTCTATAGAACATATTATCCGGTGTTTATATGAACATCGATTCTTTCATTTCAATAGAATATAACTTAAGTTGAACAATTCATCAACTAAATGATGCTTAGGTGAACTTAAAAATGGTTGCCTTTAATAATAATGCAGTAAGACTTGGAGGTGATCCTTTCCAGTGGGACACAATATCAATTTTATATCCCTCAAAGTTTGTTAATACAGCTCAAGCTATTATGGAATGAAGATAACTATTATTGTTAATTAAAAGTCTGTACTGCAAAACATTAAGGAAACATTTTGATTCATACTCCTGTATTTAGTTTTGGTTTTACACATGTTTTGGCATAGTCTTTTACTTTTCTGTTAATCAAAATTATCAATTCATATGAGGATTTCCAAACAAAAAACATGTCCTTATTGAGAGATGATGGAGAATGGGAAAGTCTTAAGAATGATTACTTTGCCTAGATTTAAAACAAAATGATTTCAATCTACTCAAACTGATCTCTGAAACTCAAGTATTTGCACAGATTTCAAGATAATGACAGCTGTTCAAAATATTTTCTGTGATAAGAAACTAAAATGTTATTAAAAAGAAAGCAAGAAAATCTATAAAACTCATAAATTTTATGTAACAGAGGGATACAAAGTAGAATTTTATTTATGTAATATTGGTCTTTCAAATCAGGTGACCAAATTTCACTGAACATCTGTATATATGTATATATATGTGTGTGTAAATATATATATATATAAAATTAGAGTCTGAAAGGTCACTTAAAGTAGCTATTCCTTGATTAAATTTTTCTCATTGGCAGAGACAAAGGTGTGGAATTATAACAATGGGTCTTGATATATAAAAATGTTGGAAAACTAACTTTTTTTGTGAAATTCCACCCCTAATTAGCCTTACTGTGGTAGTTAGGAATTTTGAGATGCAGAAAGTGATCATATGGACAAATCTTTTATGTTTGGGCCCTACCTCCTCTAACTGCCCAGAGATTTCCAATTATATCAAATAAATATTTATTCACATATGCTACTTGAAAATAAACACCACTGTCTATAATGTTATTTGATCAGAAAAGTCAGTATATTTTATCATCCAATAAAGAGAAATGTTTTCATACTGCTATTATAATAAAAAAAAATGAAATTATGTAATGAGTTAATAGATTCATGCCATGGGTGCTGATAGGCAAACTGAAAATAAGATTTCACATTCTCTATAATCTTTCACAAGTATTGATTCCAAAAATTACACCAGACAAATAAATCATCTTGTGACATTACATTTATCTCCCCCACAGTCCTAGCACAGTATGTTATGTATAGTCATTACTTAATCAAAATGGTGAGCATTTATTGAGTGTTTACATCATGCCAAACATTCTGCTAAGCACTTTAAATGTATTTCTCAATTTAAACCATGCAAGAACTGTGTAAGTTCAGATATTTAAGAAACTAGATATAAATTTACAGAGATTTTATTTTAAAAGAAAAAAAAATGTGCATAGGGTTATACCACCAAGAAATGCAGTAGGATTTAAAACTTCTACTATGTGAGTCTAGAGTCCTCTTAATCTATGTACTATCTTGACCCTCAGGAAATTATTGTTAAATGACTGATCCTGAAAAGGATGTCAGGTACTCCTGCAAGTGTGTGTATGTGTGAATGCGCATGCTAATGTAAGCATTTGTGACGACAGTACTACATATAGCTGGCTGTATTTTTATGATATAATTTTTGAGACTAGAAATCATCAATAAAGAGATTGTACAAGTTCATAATGCTTATGCTTATATAACATACTTTTAAAGTTTCAACTCTTGATCTTTTTAATAACAAAAATGTTTATTTTTAGAAGTTCAAAAATAGAAATTTATGAAATAAAAAATGAAAGTCTCATATAATTCCACTGCTCATGTTTTATAAATTTATATATATGTTTGTATACAATATATAATATATATATATATTACACATAACTTTTTATTTATATATAATATGTAAAATGTTATATATTGGAGAACTTACAGTATAATCACCAATCTGTATTTTTTTTTAACAAATTGATGAACATCCTATAAATTCTCCATTGCAACATTGTTTTACCTAACATATTTGGAACATTTATCTGTAATATGAAATTATCTTCTACAACTTTTTTCAATATGATATATTGTTCCCTCTTTGAATATGTTAGCATTTGATTAGCTTCTTACAGTTTTGTAATTAAGAGGATGGAGAAGAAGATGTGGTGTGGGCAGTCCTAGTGAGACAGCTTGCTTTTTGTGTTTTTTCTGTGTGTAGTCTTGGGAAATCACTGTGGCATCAGGCAACTTCTAATAGCAGTTTTTTCGTTTTGGCCATATTTTCATTTCTAATACATAGTCAGTGACCTTGAAGTTGGTAATGATGAAAGCAGTCTGCCCTAAGTACAGGTAATAAGAGGATGCATTGTCTGTAGAGAATTTTAAAATAATAATAAAACAAAATGAGTTAGCCTTTTAAAAAATCACCATGCGCTGGCATTTAAAACAAATTAAGTGATGCAGTATTCTGCTGTGCCTGAATGTGGACCCCCACACACATATCCTTTGACATGCCACTTCTTACCATTATAATCATACCCTGCAGCCTACCAAGACAAAAGAAGGGTTGCATAACACACTGTCTTTAAATTTTGTGTACCCAACATCAAATATTTAGGACAGGTTATTTTTCATGTTTATACATACTGCTTAAATTTCTTCCAGTAGGCGTTATGCCTTATCTGTCCCAGGTACAACCCTCTCTTGTATCCCTTCCTTATTCAAAGTAAGGGAAGTAGGTTTGTTCTCTTATATGGACTTCTAATGAAACTAAGTTCATTTTTAAGAGATAGACAATGTTTCTTATGTCTTTATCTTGTTTTCTCTTTTCCCAGGAATGTTTTGATGTTTGTGATATTAGATATCTGATAGCCACTTTAGGTCCTACCTCTAATACTAATATAGGGTTTTCTTTTCTTATATTCATGGTGCTTTCTTCATTTTAACATTTTTCTAGCAAGGGGCTCCTAGATCGCTATATTCAAATTGAGGTTTTCTCCACCATAACATTTATTTTTTAAATTTATATTATGACCAACACGTGATATAGTTTCATGAACTTAGAATCTCCGTGTAGTTTCAAAACATGTGACATAATGTCTGATGGTCTCTACGTATTCGGTCAGTTTGAGTGATTGAGTGGTAACATCCAAAGTATAATCTATGGATCATTCATATCAAATTGCCTGGGTGGCTTGATAAAAAGACAGGTTCCTTTACCTATAGAATTGCCATATTTGGAGAGTGGGAGCAGTGTAAAGACAGTTTTAGCAGCATCTTGGGAAGTCTTATACTTCCTACGGTTTCAGAACCACTGACCTGAATTACCAAATAGTGCTTTATTTTAACTAGATTCTCACATATATCTTGAAGTTCTCCACCTGAGTACAATCTTCTTATACTTTCATCTCCTTCTGCTTCACTAATATGAACTGCCTGATTCAGAAGTCGTGGTTAAGTTGTAAGTGTGACAGCTATAGAGACTCGGTAGGGAAGGCATTCTGGGACCCTCAGGGACTCAAGTTTTGAGCTCTGAAATCCAGAAAGAAAAAGGAGAAGGGAACAGTAACAGCTGGTTGAGTGGTAAGATTTTTCTCATATCTTATTAGCTGATCAGAAAAGTAACACCAGGCTTTTTGAGGTTTCAGTTTAGGTCTCAGTCAGAAAACTATGTCCCGCAGGCCAAATACAGCCCACAGTCTGTTTTTGTAAATATTTTTTATTAGAATATAGCCATGCCCTTTCATTTACTTATTGTTTATGTCTCCTTCCATGTTACAATTGCAAAGTTAAGTAGTTTCAACAAAGACCATCTGGCCAGCAAAGCCTAAAATATTTACTATCTGGCCCTTCATGGAAAAATCTTACCAATCTCAGATCTAGGCTAATTTTGTACTGAGCATAGTATCAGTTTAAAGGAATAGTTTTATCTTATATTTAGTGAAACAGAAAAGCTATTCAAGATCTGTTTGTTTGGTTCAAATAAAATAAAGAACATAGGTGAGATTCAAGTGTTTTGGAGACTGGACATGGGAAGCTGGTTGAGACTTCAGGATCTCATTGTAAACTAAAAAGATCTTGCATAGAAATGGATGCAAAGTTTATTTTTCATGGCGTTTAATATTTAAACAGCTACAAATTCAGGTGAAGTAAGACTTTCAATGGATTCTAATTAGAACAATTTTCTCACTATAAGTTTCCCTCTTCTGGTTAGGGGTGGGTGCATTACAGGTTTGTCCTTTCGGACGATTATGGGGCTCAGTTGGCCCCTTTGAGTTGGAAAAATCTATAAGCACATAATGCCAGGAGGCCACAGAGTCAACCTCAAAATTTTCACCAATTAAAAGATTATGTCAAAATTTTTCCTGGTTTGCATTCTGTATTCCTGGGAAAAGATTTTACAAGAAATATGGCATTATGTTTATGGCATGGGCCCTCTTTCTCACCACTCGGTGCAAGTGGTTAGTTTATCTATAAATATTTCATGTAATAATAAAGGAAAGGACAGAGAAATGTTTTATCCCATGGAATTTTTTAGTTAATAAGACATCTCTGCCACCTCGTGGGTCATATCAGAAGCTAAAGTTGATATCAACATCTCAAAGATGCCCAAGGCTTATAGTTGACAATAGCTGAAACTTGAACCAATGACATAGAAGATATAAGCCTGATTAAAATAAAAGTGTATTTTTTTTATGGGAAAGATGGTCTTAATGGCAGAATTAGGAAATTCATATCACAAGTGTTTCCAAAACCATATGACTATGTGCCATTGTGAAAAATGTAGATTGTTAATTCTCATATTCAAGGCTACGCATCCTCTTAATAGGAAGAGGGTTAAATTTATGAAAATTTTCTCAATCAGTTCATTTACCAATTGTGGACCCTAAAATGCTGTTAAATCAACTAAAACTATCAGGAAAAGGCAGTCAAATATGATAATCCAAGTTTGTCCAAGATTAAAGCATAAATTATGGAGTTGAAAACAAAGAATCCTCTTAAAATTATTAAAGTTAGATTTAAAATTTGAGTAAAATTTCTATTAAATTGAATACATTTTCTTGTTATTTAAGATAGTAAAACACTATCTCTTATCTTAAAATTCTTAAATTATGTCTCCTCTACTGGGAGACCAAAGGCCCAGAAATATTATTTGTAATACAAAGAAGATGCTGTCCAGTGACTGTTTTCCTATAATAAAACAAGGAAATATTTCCTCATTATGGAAAGTACAGTTGAAAAAGAAATTGTGTTTGTAGATAAAGTGGGAAGTCTTTCAAAGTAAGTGGAAAAGAAGCCACCCTTAAGACAAGCAGAAAATAAGACTCAAATCTTCTTTACTCTCTTAATAGTTATGGTTACACATTTATCATTCAGATTGTCTGCATATTGATCAGCAGAATCACAGAGCCCACTTCTAGTCTGTTAATTGCTCCAGAATTTATTATTTATTTATAAATTGAGGTATAATTGACATAACATATTGTTAGTTTTGAGTGTACAACATAAGAATTCGATATTTGTATATATTGCAAAATGATCGCCACAACAAATCTAGTTAATATTCGTCACTCCATTCCAGTTTTATCATTGTTTGATGCTTATAAGTTTACTGTTAAAATTTGAAACAGGTGAAAAGAATTTATTTATGTGCCTTTTTACTTAGTAATTTTTTTCCAGGTATTATTCAAAAAGCAACTGATCTATCATTTGATTTTTGTATTAACACTCTAGGGCTAAAATCATCATTAAATTACATGTGGCATACTTATTATATTTTATTTATTAATATAGAAAAAATGCTAATATACAGATCTATTCTTAAATCACATCGATGTGTATTCTTCCTCCAAAGTGTTGAGATGAAGTAGAACAGGCTGCACATGAATGCATCTGTCTGGTCTATTTGGAGGCACATTGTCAGGAAAACAATGAGGTTGTCCTGACATCTGGGAAACTCGAGTTCATTTTAGCTTCATTAATGATGCACATTTAGATGTTGGGCAAAACAGCCCCTGAATAACTCAGTTACGCTATGTATTAATGGCGATAACAAAGCTCTTTCCAGGAAGACAAGAGAATATGCCTCTAAGTATGCTAGCCCTAGTAATTGCTTGAGTCTGAATTACTTCCATTCACATAGATGAATATACTTCCAGATAGCATTTCATTAATTCCCAATCAATAAACCATTAAGAATGTAGAGGACTTTATTAAATAATCCAAATCTTATATTTTCAAGAGATTTTTATTGCTTATCCTTGTGATAAGCTTTATAATTATCCAGAAATAGAAGAGCTGAACTATATTCTGAATATATTAGTAAAGATATAAACATATGACTCAACTGATTAGGGAATGTTTGTCATTTCTTATTCAAACATAAACATAAACTCTGGAAGCAATGAATTAATGTTCTATAGTTTTTAGTGGTGTGGAAATCATTTTATCACTGAAGGTTTATTTTATGAGAGACTGCAGCATTGGCACATGAAATCATCAGCTTGTCTTATATTTGCTTTAATACAAGGACAACTGATCCTCAGGCACCAGTTATGGCCAAACCTAGGTATACTAGTATAGAAAGAGTTTTTTATTAACATTTTGAAAGGGAAGAATAATGTTCAGAAATGCCTTCCTTTGAAATAGTTTCACACTTATTCTGAAGGTTATTTTTTCACATATAATCACTCTCATAATGTTTTACTTACACTTCTATTTATTCAACTAACACAGATATATTGGCAGTGAACAAAAGAATAGCAAAACAGAGTTCCCTACTTCATGTGGTTTAAAGTACAAATATGGCAGAGTCCCTCTTTGAAAACACAGTCAATGGCAACTGCTCTTATAATTTAATTTTTCTTAAGAATTGTGTCAGATCTCAATATTTCCTATTTTTTACATTAAAATACTTTTCTGGGGGAACAGATTTAACTCTATACAGAATATAGTGTTTTATTTTAACTTTTTGTAAAAGCCATTATTTCAAGATTTGGACAGCCATCTGTTCTAGTCAAACGGATATTATATCAAGCAAATGAATAGTACTGCCTTGATCCATCAAAGAATTCATTTTTTTTTCCTCTAACCTTTTTAATTCAGGTACAATATTCATTTTTTCAGTTTTAGAGGTTAATAGAAATCCCTTAAATAATTCCCTTTACTTTGAATTAGATGGAGTTTGGAAGCTATAAGCATGGATGATTTTTCTGCCATGTGCTTTGTTTAACTGAGCTGCTTAAGCATGAGGTTATGTTGTATTTGTGACCTCTTCTTCCCAATATCTGAAGTGAAGAGACCTGGTGGATATGCCTTCAGGTATACATGAGCTGAAATGCTGTGCTACCATAAAGGCCTTCAAGGTGACATTTTATGATATGCTTCTCAATTATTCTTCAGAACTATAGATTGCTCTTACTCTGTCTGTCTGTCTGTTTGTTTGTTTGTTTGTTTGTTTGTTTGTTTGTTTTGGCAAAGCTGTTTAAGAATTACTGAGCACTCATGCATATGCTTAGAAATATGAGAGGGCCTGCTTAATCCTTTTCCCATGGATTGCCATTATTACTCTCTATTCATCATTTGAGAGTCCACTTCTCTTTGCTTGCATTATGGCCTCCACTTTCACTAATTCTTGTCAAGCTGATGCCTCTTACTGCTGACTTCTTATTGTCGATTAATTTTACATCTTTTCTATCTTATTTTTATTTTTATTTTTTACTTCTTTTACCGTGGCTCATAATTTTGGCCATAATGGGACTTAGTCTACAATCTTGACCAGTCAATGATGATGAAACAGTTATATTTTCTATGTTTTTCTAATATTGTTATCTTAAGTATTTTATATCAAAAATAGCATATTTACAATATCACAAGGTGATTTCAACTATCTCGACATATTCAATGACGACAATTCTGTTAGATATGAACAAATGATCACAGTGGCAGGGAAATAATGCATTTACAGATAAATTCACTGAAACACAAAGAAACTGTATATAAGGGGAGGGTCTGGGATCTCTCCACATTCTGTGGTCACTGAGCATCACTATTTCTCTGCTAATAATTTTAGCACATTTTCCAGACCACTCTCAGCAGCTAAGATTCTTTTCATCCATCAAGTCTGGCTGAAAATGTTATCTCTTCTATGAAAAGATCTGTGAACTATTCAAGCAGAAAGAATTGTTTTTTTCTTTGGGTTGCTTTGTTCCAGCTCCTAGTAGAGTAGATTTTCACATTATATTATATTTAGTTGTACATGGCTCTGCATCTACTTTATTGGTAATTCTATAAAAATGAGCCTGACTTCTTCATATTTGTATCCTAAATGTTTAATACAGAGACAGAAACTTAATAACTATTCATTTACTTGAATTCATTTTTTAAAATTGCACCCAGATTCAATGTTGTATCCAATAGCTGAGGATGCCTAAGAACCAGAGAAGTATTGGTTAATGCATTTTTATTAGCTAAAGCACTGTTTATTTTTTCCCAAATCACCCTATTTCTCTTAATTGTATGAAATTGCTTAATTTGGGTATAAATATGAAATATTCACTATAGAGAACTGAGCTCATCAATCACTTAAAGCAAATATGGCTTTTGTAAATACTTAGTCACCACAGGCTTCAAATTTCACACAGATAGCTTAATTTAAAACCAGTAAAATATTTTAAATCCACCAAATATCATGTATCCTTTACCATAAAATGTATTAAATCTAGTTATGATTAATGGCATTATTATGAGTCCCAAATCTCATTACTGAGTATTTCTGAATTTACTTGCAGTTCAATGTTTAAATATAGTAAGATTAAAACTATTCAATGACTCCTTATAACTTGTGGCAAATCATTATTACTTCCTTCAATTGCTATTGTAATATTATTAATCATAATGAATTCCTTTGAAATTCAGGGGAGCAGCAATTTATTATTCCATATGCATCTCCACTATAAATTAGCTCTAGTGACTTAACTGCCTAAGAACTATTATTAAGTTACTATATAACATCTGCAGAATCATAATCAGACCAAGGAATTGATTCCAAATGAAATTACCATGGCCAGTTCTACTGGAAATTAAAATCAGATAAATGAAAAAGATGAGACATTCTAAAATAAACTATTTCTAAAAAGTGTAGGATTATTAAATTTCTTTTGCAAATAGTTCCAATAGACTTCAATGAGAAAAGATTAAAATGCAAAGACATTTATCTTCACCTGACAAAACCCAAGAGAGTTCAGTCATGTAGATTACACACATCTCTAGTCTAATTAAATGATGAAAAGGATTTATGGGTACAATAGGAATGTAACCCCAAGGTATATTTGTCATCACCTTTATCTGTAAAGTTTCCTGCTTACAATAACAGCAAGTAATGAGGGTAGGAAGAAACAAAGGACCGTCCTGTCCCTCTTGTCACTGAATGGATTTTCCACTCTGCAATGTGGGTTACTTGCTGGTGCTGTGCAACTTGCAGCTCACAGTATTTGGGGACTCTGTCTCAAGTCAAAGAGTCCCTCCTTTCTATCCTGCTGTGAATAAAATAGATTGAAGATCTACAAAATGAGAAAACTACAAAAGCCAACTCATGGTACTAATTTAAAAAGATGCTCCAGTCCAGGGCATGAGGGAAGAATGTATATGTTTCCCAGATAAGTTTGAAGAGTCACCTTTAAATTCCCTTTTTTCTTTTGATTTGGTCTTTAATAAGACTCTAGTAAAAATGTGGCTATTTTTTCTAACCTAAGAATAAAAAAAACTTTTAAAGTCAGGCACAAATGGTACTGATTGGTGGATGTATTTTATTAATTATACTGCCATCCTTTTCTAATAAGCAGCTGTCCTCTAAAGTAAGTTATCAGAATTAGAATGCTGTTTATATGTGTGTAGTATGTGTGTCTGCATGCTTGCATGCATGGGTGTGTGCAAATGTCTATGCATTGTCCATGTGTCTGTGTAAAGAAGTCTCATTTCTCAGTTTTATCTGTAAGTTGATTCCTTGAACATACAAACATGAAGTAGATAAGATGGGGTTAGGCCTCAAGTAAGGTTTGGGTATTTTTGATATGATATTGATAAATTAGAGTTTTATGAAACACATCATTGTTTTCATAAATATTGTACCTAGTTTAAAAAAAAACAATTCTTTAGAAGAATTCTGGCTTCAAATCCAAGCTGGTCCACTTTATAGGATTTGTTATTCTAGGCAAGTTATGGATACTATCTAATTCAGTTTTTAACTTTCTCATCTCTAACTGGGAGACTATTAGTTACATATATAGCAGTTTACTATAGCTTAGGGATCACTGAATACTTTCAATAAATATTATTATTAATGTATCACTCTCTTTTATTCCTTCTGATTGATTTTAGTTGACAAGTACACTTAGTATTTTGAGTTTCAATTTTTCTATCTCAAATTTCAACATTTTTTTTGAAATTCACAGATTGTAAATGAAGAGTTCAAAATCCTTCCTCCACTCATCCTGAACTGGTGATTCCATCCCACTTATAAACTCAGTTTTATTTATCGTTCTAACCATTTTATACTTCTTGATATATGAATCTATAATTCTTCTTTCCTTTCAGGCCTTCCTAGTTAAATTGTAATCTTTTCCAAGAGAAGAACTTGATCTTTTGTTCTCTTCTCCACCTGTGTATGACAGGTGTACTTCATTTGTATATAAAAGGACATATTTTAAATAATGGTACATAAATAAATTCACGTATATTACATGATGGTTCAAGTGATTTTTTAAAAAAATTAATAAAACTTTATAGGAAAAACTAACCTCTTTTTCATGTTGTATAATTTTGACGATTATGGATAAAATTCTTACTTTGAGTTAGCAAAGCATTTAACATTTGTTATAAGCCTATTGTGTTGCTGAAACTGGCCAGGCTTAATGTATTCTGTTTTATTTATTTCTTCAATGAAGCTAGCTTTACAAACATTATTATCCTAATTTTAAAGATAAAGAAATTTATTTCAGAAATAATTACTTGCTAAGTTCATTCAATATTAGAAAGTGACAGCTACCCAATGTATACGACTCTTAGTGTATGTTTTTACTACTTTAGTGCTAAAATTTCTTCAAAAACTAAAGTCTTAATTTGCCTGTATATCTAGTCTATAGCCTTATTTCCAAAAACATACAAGAATACTGGACATGTTCTTTCAAAGAAAGGAAGAATAGTTTTTTCTATTTCTGATATATTTGTTGTCATTTGAATTTGTTTTTACACTTATGCCTTAGTCTGTTCAGGCTACTGTAACAAAAATACCATGGATTGGTAGTTCATAAAGAAAAAAAATTATTGCTCACAGTTTTGGAAGCTGGGAAGTCTAAGACAAAAGCACCAGATTTGATGTCTTGGAAGAACCCACTTTTCTATTCAAAACTACCCACCGTTTTTCTCATTGTGTTCTCATATGGTAGAAAAGGATGAAGCTGTCTGGGTGTCTTTTATGAGGGCACTGATCCCATTCATAAGAGATCCGCCCTTATGACCTAATCACCTCGCAAAGACCCCACCTTCAAATGCCATCACAAGTTTCAATATATGAGTTTTGGAAGACACAAGCACTCATTCTATAATGTTATAATGATAATGCAAAAGTTAAAAAAGTGTCTTAATTTGTAAACATATGCTTATATCAGTCTCATTTAGGATGATTAAGACTGTAGTTTCTTTAAAATATTTACTCTTTGAAAAGCTTTCTACAATCTTTTAGAAAAATATTTAAGTCTAAGAAAAAAATTGACTACTAAGGCATACTTTTCCATGTAGACAAGATACAGTGTGCCTACATTTATGAAACATGGCAAAATATTCACTTTAATAACACGACTTTGAGATTTCAGGTAGAAATTTTAAAAGTTAAACTAGCATTATTATTTTCAAGAGGAACCCTTAGTTTTAAAGAGAAACTGATTGGATGGCAATCATGAAAAGGAATATATGGATTTCTTATCACAATTTTTCAATTGTAAATATCACTATGGTTGCATACTTGAATGAATTCAAAGTCAAAGACCAGTTGTGCTTTTTTGATTTAAAATACCCACTGTCCTGTAGTGCTTTTTGAGAAAAAAAAAAAACATATATATAACATATATATGTATATATATATATATATACTCTTTATCATCACTCAAAATATGATTGCTTGACGTATTTCATTTTTTACTCCAAATTGTTTTCCACTTACACTAGTCAATGTTTTATTTTTTCCTGTTTTCTTTGTTCTTGAGGTTCATTATAAAAATTTATAAAAAAGATTACATTACAGATATGCAGATCTTTTTTCACTGCCTAATAGATATTTAAGTTAAAATGTCTTTGTAATCAGAATGTTGCTTCTCATTCAATGGAAAGCTATTTAATATTCTGTATTACAACATAAATTCTCTTTCTGCCAGCAACCACATTGCACATTTGCCATGGCAGTTTACTCTTCATTTTCACCAATATTGCCCCATGCCTTATAGGGCCATTTTCAATCTGCTAAAATAAAACATGATACATTTTATGGTGGTGGCATTTTCACAACAAATGTTTCTGCACTAAAAAAGTTGTTACTCAGAGACCAATAAATATATATTAAAGTGAATCTTACTTTCCCTGGGAAAACATAAAAAGTGTCATTTAGATATACTAGTTGCTTTATCTTATGAACAATTTCCTTGGAGTTGAAGTTACTTGCATATTCTATTTTCTTTTTATAAAATAAAAGGAAAACCATTAAGAATTGCACTGGGTAAGATTATCTTTAGTTAATTATATTTTATTTGTAATAACCTATGCATCCTAATATCCTGCTATTTACTACAGCCTGGGATAAACCACACACCTGTCCTAAACCTAAATTAAGGTTTTGAAATCCTCAAATCTGAGTAATGGCTCCACTGGGTGATTTCTACATTCTGCAGGCTACGTGGCCTCTTGTCGCAGTCCTGGACTCCTATGACAACCTCCCAAGTAAGCTCCATAGAAACCCCATAATTTATAATCTCCTGTCTAATTCCTGAGCTGAAGAACATTCATAAAGGACCCCAGGTAATAGACTTGCACCTTTACAAATACATGATGTTGATTATCTCTTCCTTCACTGTGAAGATCTTTTTACTGGCCTTTGATAAATTTTCTGCCCATTCTTCTAAACTCTAGGAGCACCTAGAAGAGTACTTCTCTGTTTATTAACTGAATACTCTATAATCATAATAATAATTTCAGTAGATAAATATGACTGTGCATTGAGACCAATTTGAAGACAATAACATTAAGCTTCTTTCAGCTTTATTTGCTCCCACAAATTCCTATCTGTAGGTGAAACTACCCACACTTGCTTTGTGATAAGGTGTACTATTTGATTCTCATAAACAATGTATTTGCCTCTGCTCATTTATTTATCAAATATCTGCTAGGTTATTATTACTTCTCAGGCATTGGGTAATCACTGGAGACACAACTCGAGACAAAACAGTTACGTCTCATCAGTTTTCAGTATTTTTGAACAAATAAACAAGTAGGAAAAGAATTAAATACAATGTTGTAAGCACTATGAGGAGAAAATATAGTACTGTAAGAGCCCCTAAGAAGAAATTTCATGAGCTTTGAGTGCCAGGGAAGGCTGCCTGAAGGAGGTGGCATGGAAGTATGAGCCAGTAGTAGAAGGAAGAGGAGCTAGGAAAGTATGAGTGGTGTAAGCATGTAAAAGGAGGTAAGAGCATGCATGAAATAGAATAAAGGTTAGTATGACTGGAATGTACAGGAGTGAAAAAAAAAAATGAGAACTAAGAGGCAAATAAGGGCCTGTCATGAATGGCATCAGAGGCCACACTGACAGTTTAGGCTGGCGAGTGATGTGATCATATCTACTTTAGGTGACTCAGTATAGAATTTAAATTATTGATAGGCAAGAAATCAGGAGGACTGGTGATAAAGCTATAGGAATAATCCAGGCTAGATAGAATAATGGCACTAAGTTAATGGCTCCTAAGTATGAAAAGACGTGGATAGATCAAGATGATGCTTAAGA
>NW_011888818.1:4684352-4686365 GCF_000151845.1 Pteropus vampyrus
AATAAACATTTGAGTTGCTGAAAGCGGCTATAACAATCAATCTCAATTCTGAAGAAAACAAAAACAAAAGTGGTAAGAAGTCAATAGGTACTGAAATGCTGTATGAAGCTTGCCTTACTAGCCTTGTAGGAGAAGAGAGAAAGAAAAAAGACTCAGATTTTTGCTAGAATGAGGATATTGGTTTAAATTGGAGGGTAAGAAGTATATCCAGGTAAGCACAGTATGAGGAGAATGAGTGGAGACCTAATTTACATACCCACTTCAGGAACTCCTTTCCTGAGATATAGACAGCAAATATAATCTCAGATCTGCACATCTGAAAAAAACAAGACAAACAAACAAACAAACAAACAAAAAAACCAGAATATTTGAAGAACCAACCCTATCTTGACCTTGAAATAAGAATGCTGTAACATGTTCATCTTACTATAACAATCAATGGTATCAATCAAGTATATTTGGGAAGATTTCCTTAAATAATATTTTTTCCTAAATCTGCTGAAAAATGCAGAAAATTATGAATAATCTCTTGCCAATTAGAGGCCACTAGATATTGATTTACTAAAAGGATATCACTTACTTACTTTCCATAACATGGATATATTACTGAGAGGGAGTTATACAGCCTGGAACTGCATTTCCATGCTTCTCTTCCATTCTGCCAAGACAACATGACTATTTTTTCACCAGTAAAATGTGAACAGAAGTGATGCATGAAATTTTCCTCATTTTTAAGGTATAGGTATGTATTACCTAAGTTTTATTTCCCTTATTTTATGTCGAATATACTGGATTCCAAGGCCGTAGGAAGTAGTGGAGCTACAACACAAAAGCAATCTGAGTTCATGAATCTTCATGCAGCGCAAAATCTCTAAGAAAACCTGCACCGAAATGTTATCTGAGGGAGAAACTTCTATTGTGTTAAGTAATCTAAACTTTAAGATTTTATAGCTACAAAAATTACCCTGAAAGTACAATCCTCAGAATTTTCCCAGTAGCAAGTTATCGGTTAAAACATTGCTAAAAGATTTCACTCTCTATTCTAATAAATGTGTAAGTTTTCAGAATTTGAATATTCATCTAGTAAGTGGGGTATATGGGGAGTTTCTAGATTTTCTAAAATGTTTATGTTTTACTGTAACAAACCTCAGAAATAAGTCTTAATAGATCAATAGCTTACTCTAATTTAGATTTTCTTGCTCTTTTCTTAGTGGCATGTCACTCCTCTGTTGTCACTTATCATATCATATATTTGTTTTTTGTTTGCTTTTTGTTCCTGTTCTTCTTTTGATTACCTACCAAATAGCTTCCTCATTAATGGATTGAAGTAAGTAAAGAGATATAACTTATCTACAGAGTTCTGTAATCCATGGGCCTCAGGGAAAGGTTATTAGAGAAGATCACACACACACCTACCATTTCCTGAAATCTATTCTAACACAGTTATTGCAATACAGATTTCTTCAGAGAGATGTAGATACAGAGATCACTAAGAAAGAAACATTTTATTCCTTCTTTTCATGTGGACCTAAATCTTAGAGGCTAGTAAACAGAGTTGGACTCCAGAATAAATAAAAAATTTATGTTGAAGAAACAGGCCCCATGTCTATGTTCTAATAGACCTGCTTCTCTTTTCTTGTATTGTATCTATAAGACTTTCTTACCATTTTGATGGCAAAGAAAAAGTCTAAGTAAAAAAAGGAGGGGGAGATATATTTTTCCTTAATATTCAGTACAGAGATGGTCTAAATTATCCGTCACAGGCCTTAAGAGGCTATCTCAGAAAGCAGGAAGCTCCAGGCCCTTTGATTATCCCCATATTCCAGCAAGGAGAGAGAAAATGACCATAAAGCAAAGGGCTTAAATATATTAGATCTGTATTATATCTTAAAATTAAAAGCTCTCCACCTAAAATTAGAATATAATCAAAATCCTTAATCAAAATTCAATGTTATCAATATTTCTCCTTTAGAGTAGAGGGAGATCAGAAAATGAAATGAGCAGAATAAAAAA
>NW_011888818.1:4687303-4695724 GCF_000151845.1 Pteropus vampyrus
TAGTTTTAGGCATAGTCATTTTTGTAAATCACAAATATACATCTTCATTAATATTATGTTTTATTAAGCAAATTTAATTTATAATTTTCTTTTTATTTTTTACTTTGTGAATTTCTTCATCTCAAATTTACACATCAGTTCTATGCTGACATAAGGCAGCTATTGTATGAATGTTCCTGAAATACTTGAATAGACCAGATGACAGTCTTCATCAGAAAGAACCCTGTGATATTCCTTGACTATTAATATACTTGGAGTCCAAAGGGTAATACAAAAACTTCTTCGCTGTTCCTCTATGATTGCTTTTTGTTCTTAGCTGACTTAGCTTAAGATGACACTTAAATTTCCTTCCCCCTTGTAAGCATGTGTTACTCAGTCCAACACTTGGCTTCATCTTCTCATCCACTATTAATCTTATCCTATTTCCTATTGTCGTTCCTTAAGCCTCAAGTTCTGTCTCAAACCCTTGGCCCATCCAAACTGCAAACGCCATTTTATCCTGACTCTACATTCTTTATCCTAGGTGTACACCTCGGGCAAAAAAAAAAAAAAAAAGATATTTCTCTTGTTAATTTGGTGGCTTAATTTTAATGCATTATTTTGCTTAAAGAATCCATTCCTACTGGGAGTAAGGATAGAAAGGGGGCAATGGGAATAGATGGAATACAGAAATGTTGTTCATCTTTTCCCTTGTTACAGGACATTTAGATTGATTCTAAGTTTTCATTATGATAATCTATTCCCTCTACTACTAGCAAAATAGAACTGTATTATCCTCATAGTACCTGTGGCACAAATAATTCTATAGAGCAAAAATGCCAAAGTTGTTCTTAAACAGTTGATGCCAGCAGAACTCCTAAATCTACTCCATAGATACATTTAAAGGATCTATAAATATCTGCTCCATAGAATAACAAACTATTAAATGCTAAATCCACTGTTGCTCTTTCTCCTCCCCCAGGAGTGTCCTTGCTGGGATCCTCTGTGATACAGGCCAGATTCTTAATATTGTAAGAGTATAGGGCAGTATATACAAACTTAAAAAATAAAATAAAATAAAATAAAATAAACGCATGATAAAAATGAGACATTTTATGATATAGATAAATAAAATATGAATAATCTAAAACATTTTTGCCATTTGCTTTTTCTAGTAAATTTATTTTAGATATATTATGAAAGAGACTAATGTCTTTCAAAAATGTTTTCATAATAGCAATCTTGTTCTAAGACCTCTTCCTGCAAAAAAAAAAAAAAAAAATTTAAATGCTTAGATTTTAAATCTAAATTTGATTAATTTTAAAATCATGGAAAATGAGAAAAATTCTGTTACTCAAAATATAATACATTTTGTTCAGTGAAGCTCATTATAATCTAGCTCATTAATTCACATATGCAAACATATAATGTGTCAAATTACATCTCCCAAATGTAACTACAAAAAAAAAGTTATGAGGAAGATTTTTATAATAAAATTATGTAACCCATAAATTAGTAAAATTGTTCTAAAAGATACATTATAATTTGCAATAGAATTTTTATAATAATTTATATTATTTTGTTTTTGAAATTAAGAAATGTCATAATAGTTTTATCACAGCTTCTAAAATATTATCAGTGTAATACTTTGACAAATGCTTAACTTTGCCAGACAGTTGAGGCCAAATGGAGTATTTTTGATTAGTGTAAAACATCAAGATTAATCTTCGAATTCTCTCTGGGCTTGCCAAATAGATGGAGTTATAACTGAGGAATGTTAGGAGGAAAAAATCAAAGCTGTTGAAATGAACTGAAACATGCAGCCATCAATCAATAGAAATTTTCTTTACCAGAAATAATTTTATAAAGTAATACAAATTGAGAGGAATGGCTCATTATTGGATTTTTTTTAAATACTGGGGAGGAAAAGATACTCATGAGAATATTAATGAAGTAAAGCCAATTAAAAGCTCCCAAATGTTAAATAAAATCAACATGTTTTCCTTTCTCTTTTATTGCCTATAAGTGATGCTTTAATTCAATACTTTACTATTCAAGTGGTATTAGAGTTATGTTTTAAAAAAAAATATTAAGTAATTTGATAAAAATCAATAAAATCAAACTATCATCTTGCATGATGCCTAAATCAAAATAAAGAGAATTATTTGATGCATTAGGAAATTCAGGTTTAGAAAAATGAGAGTTCCATCCAATGATCAGAAATCAATGACCACCACACTGATTCTGGTGCCTCTTTTCTCATCATACCAATATTAGGAAAGTAGTTATCGAAGTTTTATACTGTGTCTTTCACTAGAACTTCCTAGAAATTCCATCTCAATTCTTTTCTTATTATCACTAAATGACTGAGATTTTGACATGTATCAGATGGTCACTTCCATAAATATATTTGCTTTGTGTATCATATTTGTGGCTAAAGGCTTTTAAGTTAATGTTTGGTCTATAAACCAGGAGCATCTTTCACATTATGTTCTATGTAGAATTGTCCCTCATAGTTGAGCAATGTAGTGAAAATACCAACAGTGCTTCTATAAATCTTCTGTTCATCTCTTAGACTATGCTTATTAAGGTCTTTTTATGACTTCATTTTGTCGCTGACACCATGAATCTACTGATATTATGGTATATTTTCATAGGCATTTAATTGTGCCTTTGAATAGGAAATTTACCAGCAAAAGAGTGTCTATGACTGCAAAGTTTTATCATACACTAAGTGCAAATTGGTCTGAAAGAAATGGCTTCCCATTGCTTATATTTGGGTTACTAACTACTCAATGCCATTTTATCTTGTCTTTTCTGGTCTTGAATGCTAGTAAGTATGCACTGAGACCATTCACATTGTTTATGTTATTCTTACTTTCATATTCTTTTCTATTTTTAGTGAAACAATATTGAATTTAGAAAGTTTGGTAATCAATATATTTAAATAAGAGTTATATCTAGGGTCACATCTTTATTTTTTTTCCTTAAGGTTATGGTATTGATAAGGGAAATATCCAACTACTTTCCAGAACTTAATTTTGATTATAAAATCATAAATGTAGCTTTTCAGTCTTGTAAGAGTAAGCTAGTCAACAATTTAATACATTATTTGTTTCTACCATCTGAGTAAATGATCATACAATTCAATCATTCACACAGTCACTCAACAAAAATTTAGTCAGCATCTGCTTTTAGTAAGACACACTATAAATCACCTGTCTGCCGGTGGGAGCAGTGTGTGCTGGAACTTGCTCATATCAGCACAGGAGATCTGATTCTGTGCATCTCTTTCTAACTCCATGCTCAATGACATGTTGATACCTTGAAACCGTCTGTGGTGGGAACATTTACTCTCCACAACGTGGTAACTGCTACAGTCAGGGCTTTTTTTTTCTGGCCTGGAGAACCGGTTGTTAAACATTTACCAACACACCACTAAATGGATGTCTTGCAATAACTATCTGAGATAGGTGCACTAATTTGAATTTTACAGATGGGACATGTAAGATTCCAAAATTTTAGTTGGCTTGCCCCTAGTCCCAACTGTTATGTATGTAATTGGGTTGAAGTGCAGATTTTCAGACTCTAAGTCAATTACTTTTTCATCCTTTACCACAGTTATTACTCTGTATGAGTAAAAAAGTAACTCTTGTAATATTGTTTATCTCAATGATAAAGTTATATAAGTGTGTGTGGGTATCTCATTATTATATTTAAAATAATTAAATTGTAGTGACATTTCTGAAAGACAGAAATCCAAGTTTATTTTCATAAGATTTTTTTTAAAGTAGAGTTCTCTATTTCCACATAATGTAGACTCTTGCTTGGAAAACTGAAGTCCTGATGCAAAGTGAACACTGGTAAATCAATGTAAATGTTATCGACATCTCGACCACTGACTTGAGGATATTATGTCTCAGCATAGAAGTAAGTACCTGCATAGGGCAGAATATTGTCAATATGTTTAAAACTTTTACCTTTAATATTCCAGAAGAATAGGGAATGGAAGCATGTAAATTTGGAATGAAGGGTTACATTTTTCATCAATTTTCTCAGAAATGTCATGATTGCCTCTAAAACTAGTATTCCTGGGTGAACTAATAAAACTCAGAAGGGATAATTCATTGATTCTGACACTAATGCTGTGCTCAGAAATTTCTCCCCCTTTATTTATTTAAGTCATCAATCTCTGATTCAGTCAACACCTTGTAACTGAAGAGAGATTTATCTGGCAGCTTTCAATCAATATAATGGATATTTCTAGTACGCCAATGGATTAAACCCTGCATATGATTATTTTAAAGTGTGATATCCTAGAAGGAATGCAATTATTAATACCAGAGGATAATTTTAGTTATAAATTCTAAAAAATGATAAGTACTCCTCTCCTTTTACATCCCTCAGTTCTTTTATCTTCCTTTGTTTAAACCAAATAGTTAAATATGTAAAATTTGATTCTCACTGCAGTACTAGAAAAGTGATCAGCCTCTTCGCATAGATAGCTATTTGTATGACAATAGAAGGATAAAAAGAATGCCTATTTTTGGACATAGGAAAACAGTTTTAATATGTGCTAATTTACAGGTTATATACCAATTTAATGGGATAATATACAACTTTATTGCTTGAGAAAACATATCTCATTGATTACTCACTGATTACTTTGTTATGAGATTCAGATGAAAGGAACTGATGATAGTTCATGGATTTTCAAAATATGCTGTTTAGATATATTTGTCACTTATCATAAGTTGAATTACTGTTGTGTTCAATGTTATTTATCTTATTAGCAAAATTTTATATCAAAAAAATTGAGATTTGAGAAGTTGAAAATATGCACATACCTCAAAATATTTTTCTACATAGACTTCAACAGATTGTGTGAAGTTCTATCATGAAATTAATTTAAGGTAAACATTTTCCTCTCTTTATGTATGTGCATAAATAAACACATGTGTGTGTGTATATATATATATATATAGCATGTATATGTGTATGTTTCTTTTTCTCAAAAGGCAGATACTCCAGGAAATTAATATAGTGAGCCACTAACATATTAGTATGAATTAACTTGCTTCCTTCACCACCACCAGTCTCAGAAAAAAACTTATAGCTTCCTTTGATAAAGGAAGTGACATTTCACATAAAGAAAAAAAGCCAAAAGAAGGACATTGTGGACTTAAAAATAAGCATCATCTGTTTTAAAATTTGGCATGTTCTGGCTATATCTATCTGATGTAGATTTTAGATGATTATCAAAGAATGATAGGCTTTTCAGACCTGGTAGTGAACTTTGATAATAATCTAGAAAATATCTTTCTATTTACAAAGGAGAAAACTGAGGTCCAGAATACAGACTGAATATAAAAGGAGAATGCATTTCTCCTCCCTGTAAGAATACTCTTATGTACATTATTTCCACTCACATTTTTTTGTAACAATTTAGTGCAGTGGTAAAACCTAGTTATGAGGAAAATGGGGAATGTCTTTATTATAGAGTGACTACGGAACCAGATACAAGTTAAAGATTCTATTACTAAGGAAAAGAAATGCATAAGAGTTATTGGTGAGGGATGACAACTATTTCTCAACAGTTGGTGCTTTTACTACCCAAATAATGGTGGTCATCACATACATACACATATCTGTCCTTTACCTAAGGAACTAACCTCAAGGTTGTAGTCAATTCATGTTTTCAGCTCAAAATCCAGCCACTTGGGATGAGGTCACATCTAGATGTGTGCCCCATGGCTCAAGATACCTGTTTCTCCCTCAGTCAATTTACAGTATTAAAGAGGCACAGGAATAACACAATAAAATTCATTTTAAACAAGGGGAAAATGGGAATAACACAGTAGGCATTATTATTGCTATGGTCAATTCCAAGGTTAAAGAAACTGGAGCCAAGAATCTTGTGGAGACATATTTTTGAGTCTTAAGTCATTTTTTTTTTTACCCATTAGCTTCTCTGCTCTGTCCATCCTTCTTTCTCTCAATCTAATGAAAACTATCTTGATACTGAAATTGTTAGAATTTGAAGTGTGTTAATTAATCATAATTCCCTCACTTAATGGTTCTGAATCATTTGAAAACTACCATAAGAGTAAGATAGGTATCAAAATACCAGCTTTATGGATGGTAAATCTAGACTGAAGAAAGTGCATTCGATTTAAGTTCCAAATGGGGTTTTAATACTTTCCTCCTTTAAATCAAGCCATACTGATCAATCTGCTGTGATAGATGGATCTTTACAGAACATATGTACCTAACAAGACAATTAGATTTTGTCCATCCAACTCTGAGGACAGTGAGGAATTTTCTTGATCAATGGAAGAACAGCTGAGAGGCATATAAGTTATGGGCACCCCAGAGAACCTTGCTCCATACTCATGAATCAAAGAAGGCATTGGTGGGAATATCAAGAACAACAGAACAAAAGGCCAAGGCAAGGAATTATGGGGATAGAAAGAAAATGGTTTTGCCTATTCCATTTTAATTGATAAAGAAGTTCAGTATGTTTTTTAATTAATTTTTATTTACAAAGAAACTTTTTCTCTTAATTATTTCTCTTCCTCCCTCCCTCCCTTTCTCTTTCCCCCTCATTAGTTTTATTCCATAATTCTATAGCCTTTGGGTTACATAGATAAGATACTTCCATAAAACACATTTGGGCATATTTTTTAAACAAAAGTCAAACAGAGTCTATGAGCTTCAAACAATGCTAACAGAAGTAGTATAAATATCACTAGGGATGGGTGGAAAAGGTTCCTTTTGTATATTTTAAATAAGTTGTCTGCCATTAAAAAATTGTAAGAAAAATAAAATTTTTATTTATGTTTACATAAAACATTATCAAGAATTTTTAATGTTTTCTCATCAATTCATCACAGCACCTCTTAAGTAGCTATATAACATTGGCCATTGTTTTCCATACTAGGAGCCTAAGGACAGGAAGGACAATGACTTTGTCCAGTGAGGAAGACAATCCAGACTTCTAAACCTGGCCCTCTGATTTCATATCCCTTGCTCTCTCTACTACAACATGCTGAAGTCACTAGTGAAAAAGCACTCCATATGTCACACAACATGCCATAAGATTGTCCAACTATTCTGAAGAAAACTCCCAAAGAAATCAATGACCAAGAGAGAATTGCAGAAAGCAGATGGTGTCAACAGCATACTTCTGGTGTGGCATCTGTGGTTACTTCTGTGCCTCTACATTGGATTGTACTTACATCGAAAGAACCAATATGTGCAGAAAGAAAGAAAATAATAAAATAAGAACAAAACTTGCAGCACAGGCACATTTACTAATTATAGAACTGCTGGACATTAACCATACTGTGTGATATGTGTACGTGTGTGTACGCACGCGTGCCCACGTCTAAGCGTTAGCGAAGACTTACCTAATGCTCAGTGAATGCTGTAAAGCTTGGAAGCCCAGAGGCCAAAGGGACCCCAAGAGATGCACCTAGAAATCACAGTAATGGAGTTTCAGTGGTAACCCCCTACCTAATTACAGATGGTGCTCAAGGCAAAATCCCATTAAGACAAGTTTTATGTGTTTGTTGAGGATTAGCTGTTAGAAATTGCACCATTATTACACAGAGCCTGAAGTCAAAACTGTACTGATCTCTATTCTCTCTGCAGAGATAATAAATAAAATCAAAACAAAACGAAACAAAACAAACAAAACAAAACAAAACAAAGTAAAAACACACAGGTAATTCTCTAACTTAAACGGATTCTGTTCTAAGAAAATATGCTATAGGCCAAATTAAAAAAAAAAAAAATCGAATTGTTGTTAACATGTATTTTGAGCTTTACTACAAAGAACACTCAACTATTTTTTTCATAATGAAAACAAGTTAAAAAAAGGATATGTGAAGTCCCTTTGATTTTTACTTTGAAACAGTGTGTTTTGTTAGGTTACTGAAGCTAGAGCATGTGGCTGGACTCTGAATCCTGACTTATACTATATCCATGAGGAATTTACATGGAGGGAATGCCAGGCAAACATTTACTTTATTATAAGTGTGAGAAGGGTTTTGTTTTAATCCCTGTGTCTGTGCCCTGGTGAATTATGCTGGACTACATGTAGCCTAAGACATTACTCAGTTATTTAACTTAAGGTTAAGACTAGAAGCATGCCTACTCTCCCACTTTTCCTTAAGTCTACAGGACATTTAGACTTTCTCACTCTATAGTAAAGGAAGTAAAGTAGAAAAAATTAAGAACTAGAGCAGAGCAGACCTAAAATTCTCAGTTTATACTTCTTCCATCTAAACCCAAATCGAGTGAGTCAATAAATATTTTCTGTAAATATTCAGATAGTAAATGCAAATCCACCTTTGTGGGCTATAAGACCTCTCTTGCAACCATTCAGCTTTGCCACTGTAGCATGAAAGCAGCCATAGACAATTCAAAAACAAATGGGCA
>NW_011888818.1:4695774-4698633 GCF_000151845.1 Pteropus vampyrus
ACAACATGCTGAAGTCACTAGTGAAAAAGCACTCCATATGTCACACAACATGCCATAAGATTGTCCAACTATTCTGAAGAAAACTCCCAAAGAAATCAATGACCAAGAGAGAATTGCAGAAAGCAGATGGTGTCAACAGCATACTTCTGGTGTGGCATCTGTGGTTACTTCTGTGCCTCTACATTGGATTGTACTTACATCGAAAGAACCAATATGTGCAGAAAGAAAGAAAATAATAAAATAAGAACAAAACTTTCAGCACAGGCACATTTACTAATTATAGAACTGCTGGACATTAACCATACTGTGTGATATGTGTGCGTGTGTGTACGCACGCGTGCCCACGTCTAAGCGTTAGCGAAGACTTACCTAATGCTCAGTGAATGCTGTAAAGCTTGGAAGCCCAGAGGCCAAAGGGACCCCAAGAGATGCACCTAGAAATCACAGTAATGGAGTTTCAGTGGTAACCCCCTACCTAATTACAGATGGTGCTCAAGGCAAAATCCCATTAAGACAAGTTTTATGTGTTTGTTGAGGATTAGCTGTTAGAAATTGCACCATTATTACACAGAGCCTGAAGTCAAAACTGTACTGATCTCTATTCTCTCTGCAGAGATAATAAATAAAATCAAAACAAAACGAAACAAAACAAACAAAACAAAACAAAACAAAGTAAAAACACACAGGTAATTCTCTAACTTAAACGGATTCTGTTCTAAGAAAATATGCTATAGGCCAAATTAAAAAAAAAAAAAATCGAATTGTTGTTAACATGTATTTTGAGCTTTACTACAAAGAACACTCAACTATTTTTTTCATAATGAAAACAAGTTAAAAAAAGGATATGTGAAGTCCCTTTGATTTTTACTTTGAAACAGTGTGTTTTGTTAGGTTACTGAAGCTAGAGCATGTGGCTGGACTCTGAATCCTGACTTATACTATATCCATGAGGAATTTACATGGAGGGAATGCCAGGCAAACATTTACTTTATTATAAGTGTGAGAAGGGTTTTGTTTTAATCCCTGTGTCTGTGCCCTGGTGAATTATGCTGGACTACATGTAGCCTAAGACATTACTCAGTTATTTAACTTAAGGTTAAGACTAGAAGCATGCCTACTCTCCCACTTTTCCTTAAGTCTACAGGACATTTAGACTTTCTCACTCTATAGTAAAGGAAGTAAAGTAGAAAAAATTAAGAACTAGAGCAGAGCAGACCTAAAATTCTCAGTTTATACTTCTTCCATCTAAACCCAAATCGAGTGAGTCAATAAATATTTTCTGTAAATATTCAGATAGTAAATGCAAATCCACCTTTGTGGGCTATAAGACCTCTCTTGCAACCATTCAGCTTTGCCACTGTAGCATGAAAGCAGCCATAGACAATTCAAAAACAAATGGGCATGGCCAGATGGGTGGTAGAGCAGACTGGATGTGGCCTGTGGGCCCTCGAGTGTTGACTGTGCATGTCTTTAATAAGTGGGCTGCTCCTCCTAGCATAAGTGGGGTCCAGGTCACCTCTCTAGGAAGGAACTGCAAGAATAGCAAAGGAGAGGCTATTAATAAATAAAAACACTTCACAAAGAAAAACAAAATAAACACAGCCTCTGTCTTCCTTTCATTGATTTCTTTGACCCTTAACTCTGTGGCTTAATTTGTTTTTATTTCATTGAAGCATTCAGAGCTACTCCATTTTAGCTTTAGGCTAAAATGTGTAGTATATACACATTTTATGAGGACATTCTCCCTCATTAATAACCTGGCCTATAATTTAATCATCTGCCCACATTTGCAAAAAATACTTTTTAAAGTTTATGTAAAATTAAATACAGTAACATAGAACCAATCATAGGAAATATATTTAATATGATTTTATGTTAAAGGTGAAAACACCATATTCTTGCTTTTTTATAGTCCTTGCTTAATCTCTTCATGGTGTTAAGTAAAAAGCTAAAGAGAAATTATCACAAATTAAGTGGTGATCTTGACAGGCATTTTTATTTATTGAACTGATTAAGTTCATTTAATTAGCTTAAAAAATAGAGAATAAGTCCTTATTCTAGGCTATAGTTTCCTTTTCCTGTTCATTTGTAGAGAAAGTCAGTTGACTTCTTTGAATGCCTATCTCACCAGCACCAGCAGATTTACTCTATGTGTTGAAATTATTTAAGGCATGACTGTCTTTAAAATGCATGGACCCATATTTGCCCTCAATGTTCCAGTCTTTGATCTTTCACCACTGATTGTTCAAAATCATCAAAAATTCTCAAAGCTCCTCCATGAATCGTGGTCAGGCCCACAGGCACACTGCAGAATTTGATCTTAAAACCACAAAATTGAAAGTCTTTACATCTCAGCCTCTAGTCCTGCACTGGTTTAAACATATTCATAACACTTCGAAATGGCTTTTGCTGTTATTCAGTAAATTATACATAATACAACTTTTAATGTTTTAAATGAGAGAACTGACAGTCAAAATAGAGAATTCCAATTAACACTGAATTTTTATTTTATCAATATTTTAAAGGATTTTAAGCTTCAGATATGAGGTGTGATTTTAAAGTGTGACTTTTGTCACAAACTCAAATTTCCACATCCACATGGCTTCTGTCCTTCTATTGGATTCAACAAACATTTATTATGTGACTATTACATGTCTGATGTAAAGCTGAAGAAAATTGGAAAGGCATATTCTCTGCCTTCCAGGAGCCTCAAATTTAGAAAGGCAATTAGGGTATGTGTTTTATAAAATTAGTCGGCTTATTTGAATAATTTCTTGTAATTGTTTTTTAAGAATAACACCTCAGAAGTAATAAATCATATGGCTAAGGGAATACTACTGCTTGGGTTAGAGGATAGTT
>NW_011888818.1:4698683-4713492 GCF_000151845.1 Pteropus vampyrus
GAGAAGAAAAAAGTTTTATATCTTCAAATATTTATATTGGAAAAGACTTTACAGATTTCTCAATTCCCTCAAGTTCTAAAATTTCAGGGAAGGAATTTGATTGGTTCAATTTGAGACAGGTTCATACCCCAAAGCAAATCAACTGTGTACATAAATAGGATAGTGCCTTAGGTGGTCATGTAGGTACGACAAAGGGACAGTTTCCAGGAGAAGCATAAAATAACCACTGATAGAGGCCTCTATTGAGATTTACTGCAGACATATGAAATGTAAATACTGCAAATGACCATAAATGCAAATGTCATAAGTAAAATCATTATTAATAGTTAGTAATTTGAAATTTGAATGCAGAAACAAATTAAGCAGATGAAATATATTATGTCTTCATTCATCATTTTGACATATTTTCATATGCTTTTGCTTTGGTCCGAGTGAAACTAAGAGGAAGTTTCACATGTACATGAACTTTTCTGATGTAGGTTTTGGAGAATTTTAAGATTAGTAATAGTATGTGAATGCAGTTTAGAGGTAATTTCTCTTTTCTTGATGAAAGTGCTTTTATCATGGTAGTTGTAACAATTTGTGAAAACATCAACTGTAAATTAATTCTCTCTTACTTCAACAATTTAGACAATGATGGACTTTCATTAGAAGAGGTAAATCAGAGAATCATGTGTTATATATAAAATTTATTGAATTTAATATAGAATAAATGAGTACTGTTATTGATTGGTAGTGACATAGATTTCTTTATCCCAAATAAAATCTCAGACTCACCTAGAGTTGTTTATAAATATAGAGGTTGGGAAAAGCAATCTTGCAATAACTTGATTTTATCTCTAAAGGCCTCACAAACTATTTATTAAAGGTACTTTGAGGATAAATATGACAACTACATTGAATACTACTAGAAAAATGTTTTACTCTGTATAGATTACTGCATTATAAATACTTGTGACAGGGTTTTTTTTCCAAATATATTGTGAGAACAGACAGTTCTAATATAGCATGACATATGTAGTCCTAAAAATCCCTCTTCTGTGTAAAATTGCACCATAAAAACCATAGGGCCCATGAGAAAAATGGGATTGGGTCACGACACTCAAGAACATTGTTAGTGCCACATTCAAGAAAAGATAGAAACCTAGTAAAAACAGTAGTACACTTTTTGTACATAGTAAATGTTTATAAAATAAATGAATATTGCCCCAAAATGGCAGTCTACCCTAAAAATGGCTTGAAGTTTGGGGATGTGGACATCAGAAAATATATTAGTTTTCTGTTGCTTGCATAACAAATCGCCACAAACTTAGTGCTTTGAAACAGCACTCATTTTTTATCTTGAAGGTCCATAGGCCAGAAATCTAGGCACAGCATAACAGGCTCTTTGGCTCAGGGTTTCACAGGCTGAAATCGAGGTGTCAGCTAAGGCTTCAATCTCTGTTGAAGTTCTGGTTCTCTTCCAAGCTCATTCAAGTTGTTAGCAGAATATTTTGTGATTGTAGGATTTCTGCCCTCAGTTCCCAGAGGCCACCCCTCTTCATAGGCAGCACACAACATGGCTGTTTGCTTCTTCACAGCCAACAGAATAGCATCTCTGACTTCTTTTATCTCTGACCCTCTTTGAAAAGGGCCTTCTTTTAAAGAGTTCACATGATTGGATAAAGTTCACCTGGAATAATTTACCTTTTGATTAACTTAAAGCTAACTTATTGGAGAACTTAATTATAACTGTAAATTTCCTTCATCTTTACTATATAATGTTTTGTAATCATGGGAGAGATAATCTGTCTGCTCTACCATGTTTCATTGATTAGAAACAAATTATACCCAAAAGCAGGGAATAATATAAGGACATGAGTCAATAAAAATCATCTTTGAATTCTGCCTAAAACAGAACAGTTGCAACTTGTGAGTTATTGTGGAGTGGTAGAAAGAGGGCCTTATGAAACCAGATGGAAAGTTTTAACACAGATGTGGATCAATAGGGCTCATAACACATGCAGTGAATTGAGGTAGCTGGTAGATGTTTGAGCTGTGTATATGTGAGTGCTTTATGAATTCCTTCGTGGTGGCTCAGTTTAGGTAGGTGCAGTTTTCTGCATTCAGCTAGTGTTTCTCCCAAATGAAATCATTCATAAGCAAATGAGAAATTTGCATTATGCTCAAATTGTCCTTTAACATATCAATTGTGTTGGGACTAATGTACATTTTTAAAATAAGCTTTATAGCAGCATGAACTATACATATTTATCTTTCTATTGCCTTCAGTACTTAAAACAGTTGGCATATAGTGGAAGTTTAGCCATACCCTTTAAATTGAATAGGATTGAAATAGACTTTAGAATTTGGGGTAGATACACATATGCACTTTAGTTCAAGCCATCAGCTCTTCACTAAGTTGTGTTTATTGCTCCCATGAACCAACGAGAAAGAGAAACAGGATGAATATGTGGTTTATCTACATAATCATGTAGAGCTCATTGGGAACAAATGAGGAGAGTTCAGAAAAACATATTATAAAAGCAGAATGGTGCAGTTAAGATACCTCAGTTCTAATTTAAGATTAACATGATGATCTCCGTTATGTGCATTTTTGCCTTGGTTTTAAAATATGTGTTTGGGACGATTGAGTTTATCAAAGTAAATGCTTGCCTATAACAGAAACTTTCAGAAAGACATAAATGGGTTTGTCTCTATTTCCCTTTTGAGGTATTTTGTAAAATGTTGCCCAGGTAATCAAGGCTCCACCATGGTTAAGAAATTTCAACACATCTCCCCAGTCGTGCTTCCTCCAGAGAAAGGTGACCAGGAAACTAAACACAAACAGGTAAAATGTAAAAACAAGCTGTATCAAAATGTTTTAAATCCGTGCAATGATACTAAAGATGCCTCATGTGCAGATCGCATAGTCTAATTTAGGGATGTGAGAAAGACAGCAAGAAGTCATTCTTCTTTGAACATAATGATTAGAAACCAAATACTTAATTTAATTTAGCACCCAAATTAACACTGAAATAACTAAAAATATGTAAAATGAGAGTATTCTTATCTTTGTGAAATACAGAAAGGGGATAGCATCAAAACAAGACAAATGTGAGAATTGTGTGTTGAATACTCGTGCAGTGAGATTTGACTAAAGAAAGTGTCAAACAAACTATAATTTAATAAACACATAGTAAAAGCTTTCTAGAATACATGGGTACACGCAGGATTAAGAAGAAAAACTTTGTGCTAATTAGAAAAAAAAACAAAGGAAAAAAACAATGCAGTGGCTAACTAATATAAGAATAAACACAAAAACAAGTCATGCTTATCAGTTATTAAAATGAAGGTGAATTTGTTTTTAAAAATCATAATGGAAGTCAGTGACTCCCAAACTGTTTAAAAAACAAATAACTAAATGCCATTTGCAAGAAATACATCTAAAAGAACATGCCATTGAATAAGACAGTGAAAAGCATTTATGATCATTCGACAAATATTTACATATTTACATATATAGTGCCTATATAGTGAAGTGTGGTGCTGTCGAAACTATCTGTTCTAAACAAAACACTGAGGTCTTACCTTCCCCTCAGCCAGGTCCTATCTAGTAATCTGGTGGCCAGGTTTTATCAGCTCTGTATTTCCTAAATAATCCTAGGCATCCAGTGTTTCTGTTTTACTAGTCATGGAGTTATATAGCATAAACATTCTGCTGCTCTCTAGAAGAAGCAACTGTAATTAGGGAAACACGTAATCTCTGCTAATGTCTTGACCTAGAATTTACAAAATTTGGTTGACAATCACCGAAGAGATAAACTGGTGGTTGGATAATTTAAGCAACTGACTGGCAGTGTAATCCTCTGCCTACTTGTGACTGAGGCTACTATAAAATTCCCAGATGTTTTAAAATTTTAAAAAAACTTAGGAGGTAACAAACTTTTAAAATGTGAGCTAATCAACAAAATTTAAATGCTAACTGTAGTTTGGATGATATTACAAAATCTTTTTTTTTTCTTTTTAAGTTTGATGATGCCGTTGTGGTTATGTTAAAAAATAAAAACAAAGTTTTTAAAAAATCTCTTTTGAATGAGAGATACAATTACAGTGGGGCATGCGGAGCACATGGAAGAAGCGAGTAGAGGGTTAGAGAAAACAAGATTTGCCTATGTTGGTAACTGAGTGAAAGGCTTTGAGAGAGTCGATAATTTTTGCACTTATGTATATGTTTGAAATTGTGCAGAACAAAAATAAAGATGATCCCAGTAGCTATGAGTGCAGGGAGCACCCAGATCTTAGTTTGTAATATCATTCTCAATAAAAGTACCCAAGTCTCCTTGGAGAAATGGCTGATTCCAAGGCTGGGGCAAAAATATACAAGATGAGTATAGAACATTTTGTAGAGCCAGAAAGTAAGAAAGTGCTCAAAACCAATGGAGACATGTTAAAGGGACATAGGAGCCAACATTAAAAAAAAAAAAAAAAAAAGCCAATTGACAAAGCTGGAACAATTTGAGTAACAAAATGTGAGTAATATAACCTATAATATCCAGATGATATGACTACAAGACTAAATAAATAAATAAATAAATAAATAAATAAATAGGAGAAAGAGACAAATTTATCATACAAAAGAATTCCAAATTATTTATATAGATATTTCTTGCTGTAGGAGATGAAGCTTAATTCCCCAATACTTGAGTATGGACTGTGCTTAATGACTTGCTTTCACAGAACAGAGTGTGAAAAAAGGAAGAAAAATAACTACAGTAGAGAAATCTGGTAAACATTACTTTTGCCAGGTGAAGGTGATCAAGATTAATGTCATTAGTGATAGTTATCTTAATAGTGTGTACAGTTGATATGATGTACTGAGAAGATAACTTCACCTTTGTGGTCTTTCTTTCAGAAACCCATGGCCCCAGTCTAACCATAAGGAAAAAACAAAAGATAAATCCAAATTCAGCAATATTATACAAAATGTCTGACCAGTGCTCCTCAAAACAGTCAAGTCATCAAAAATAAGCAAAGTCTGAGAAACTGTCAGAGCAAAGAAGCTAAGGAGATATGATGACACAATTTAATGTGGTATTTTGAATAGGATCCTGTAACAGAAAAAGAACATTAGGTGAAAATTAGTGAAACTTGAGTAAAGCATAGAGTTTAGTTAATATAATATATCAAGGCTGACTTCTTAGTTTGATAAAATATAGCATGCTGATAAACAGTGGTTAAAATGGGGGAAATGGGGTGAAGAGTATATAGGAACTCTGTACTATCTTTACAACTTCTATAAATTAAAACCATTCTAAAACATAAAAAAAAATAATAATTACTTAAATTGAAAACAAAGAAGGAATAGGAATAAAATGTTTCAAATATATAAATTAATTAAAATGTGGTAGAGATATTACCTAGAATAATAGTGTTTTGACAAATGAAGTGAAAGACAAAAACCATTTATTGGGATTCTACCATGGGCTAGAGGATGTGCTTCATTTTACATACCATATTTTTTGTTGTTTTTGCATCACTCTGTTTAGACACACAAGAAAACACCTCTAAACCAACAAACCAGCTCCAAATAGCTACCAGCAGAGTCTCTCAAATTACAAATAAATCAAATTGACAACTTTTGAATGTCATTAAGGCCTACATATCACCTAGTGTGACAGGTATAAAAATGAAGTCCTCTCTAGGTTCTAAAACAATTTACTAAAACCTCACTGTCATTCTTTCACACAAGTGCAAAACCTCCAGAATTCTGTGGGAAACTAAACCTTTATTCAAAACTAGGCATTCAAGCCTGGAGATTATAAAAGAGGTGTCTATAATCTAAAATTGTGCTGAAGAACTCCCAGTATTGTTAATGGAATTTATGAAAAGCTAGGATTTAAAGCAGCTTATCAGAAACTAACAGTGGGTTACATCAAAGTTTATTCTTTTGGGGAAAAACATTTTTATTTCTATATAAAAGGAAGAAGAAGAAGATAGAAAATGTGGAATGGCTACAAACCAACCATTCTATCAAGTCTACAATGCCATAAATATATCCTGCAAAGTGATTTTTATTATCTGCAGGTGCCAGAAAAAGATCTCAAATTGTTTTTTTGAAAGAGTTATGTGGGCAAATCTGATTGGAAAGTATCTAACTGAAAGTCAAATTGAACATTAAATAAATTTATTGAGAGTTCATTATGCAAAATGCTGGCTTAGTTTAGTGGAAGTAAATAACATTTCAAGAAAATATAAATAATTAAAATATTATGAGAATTTCTTAGAATTGTAGCCAGGGTGATATTGTAGTTATTGAATCTATTTATCACTGGACAGAGGACCAGAAAATGACAAGACTTTTCTTCATATCAACATTCATTCTAAGGCCCAATTCTATATACCTTCTATATACAATTCTGTATACAAACTTTACTATATGTCGTAATATGCATTGGATGTTGAATCAGTTAAGACCCATTTAGCTGAACCAAAGAGAATAGTCAAATAAAATAGCTTTAGAACAGTGTTTAAGAACATATTTCACATGACAAGGCATTCGCAAAAAAAGTGGTTTCAAGGTGGTAAATTAGAAGTTCAAAAATATCACGGCTCTTATCAACTTCCATCGTTCTCTCAACTTTTCTCTTGAGTCATAGGATGGAGACTACAGCTCCAAACATCATGTCCTCACACAGCTGTCCTCAAAGTGTGCAGGAAAGGACTAACTCAGAAGGCCTGGATCACTCAAAGCCTGCAATGAATGATGATATGTAGGCCTTAATGAATGCCTGCTTTTTTGTGCTGGGGGGTTGGAGTATGAATGGCTGAGATCAGTCACAGAGGTGCTGCATGCTTATGTGATTAATTCCACTGCCCTCTCCTTCCCTCAAAATAAACCTGGATATTAAAGGCTTGATGAGCTGCCCTGGTTGGCAACACTTTACATATATGTACCACACATTATTGCTGGGAGAATTAAGCCTGTCGGTGCGACTCTCCTGGGAAAGGATACCTAGAAGCTTGTACCTGGTTTCTTCTAAATTTTGTTGATTTTTATCTATACCATTTTGCTGTAAGAAATCATAGCTCTGAGTTAACAGTTTTTCTGAGTCCTGTGAGTCCTTGTAGCTAATGATCAAGCTTGAGTATGGCCTTGAAGCCACTTAAGCTAAAATTTGGTGTCAAAAGTGTGAGGCAATGAGGGCATCATTCTCACTCATGTCTCTTCTTACCACATAGGGAAATCTAACCCAGAATTCCTCCTAAAGATAATTTAATTTTCTTTGGTCAGAATCAGGTCATAGGTCACAGAACCATTCCTACCTTTAACTGAGGCTAATTGAGAAGGTGGCAGTTTTAGCCTCTATCATGTAAGGTAGGCTGTTATTAAGAAAATGGCTCTTAACTAGGCCATCAAGAATGATGACATAATGATTTCAGGTTCTTCTACATTTTTACACCCTTCTTCTCTTCAATTTTTGGCCAGTCTCATTTATTCTAAATGCTTTTTTCCATTTATTTTTTTGGATAAGGACAAGTCTTTGTGTCCCACACTTGTATGGCTTATGTGCTATGCATATTCAGATGTATTTAATTCCAAGACAAAAATTAAAATTAGTGGTCTAAAGAAGTGAAATTCTGAATTATATGAAGGAATTTACCCCAGGTTGGCATACGGTTGTACATAGATTTACTCTAAATATGAACTGACAGAAAGTACAATATTATCATTTGATTGCACCTCAAGTGAAAAACTCTGAACATTAAATAAAATTTCAAAATGATATTTATTTGCTGCAAGTTTGTTGCTGTTTTGTGATTTTAATACTAATCCAGAAACTTCAAGAACTTCTATAAATGGGTTAGAAGAACAGGCATTTTTTATGAAAATGATTTTTTAAACATTGGTATGTTGTTATAATTTTCAGTATTCATCAATCAAGCCTGCCTCCTGATTTGATGAATAAAGACTTAATGGAATATAGTCATGTTTATTTATTTAAGTATCATCTGTGGTCACTTTTATGCTACAATGACAGAGTTGAATTATTACAATAAAACCATATGGCCCATGAAGTCTAAAATATTTACTGTGGTCTTTCACAGTAAAAGTCGGCCAACCCCTGGTCTACACTAAAATATATATATATTAACAAATATGACACACTCCAATAAAAAATACAAGCACAGTCTATCATAAACTATAAATTACTTGTACAGTCAGAGGCGACCTGAGGAAGAGAGCCAGGGGACTCAAATATGGGGTTTTATTTGAAATGGAACAAGTTTATAAATATTATCTTAGCGAGAATTAACTGGCCTTAATTTACCTGGGAATAACTAGATGAATATGACTCCTAAGAATAAAACTGGGGTTCCAAGTCAGATATTAAAGTTAGTTTTAGAAATATAGTTGTATTTTTGCACATCTCAGCTTTGTGGACCTAGATTTACAGGTCACGATATTTTACCTCAAAACATCATGGGTCTAAAATTAGTGAGGGCACAGTGACTTTTAACATCTTAATTTGCCTATCTAATTGCCCCCAGTGCCAACATTAGTACCTTCCAAGTGTTTCTTGCATTTTAACTTAAGAAATTATGTATATTTTTAAAAACTTAGATAAAATCAGATGCTAGTAATTTTGTATTTATTTCAATTGACCATAAGAATTTTTTTAACACATGATCATATTACGCTATCACTACTTTGGTTAAATTATCATAATTCCTCTATTTTATTCTCTCCCTTGGAATTTATCATCTCCATGTTTTATACCTCTAGTATCTGTTCTATACATGTCACTTTTTTCCTCTTATCACTTTCATCTTTTTATTTTTAGCTTCTAATTGCTCATAAACTTCTATCCTCAAATGCACTGGTTTGTTTTTTACAGTTACTTATTTATGGCTTACTATCAGGTTACCTTTAAAAATGCAAGGATTACTTTTTTATTTTCCATTATGCATCTTCTTGCTAAACTTTATTTCTCATTATTTAATAATTGCTCTACTTTCATAGAAAAGTATGCCATTGAATACTAAGAATACAGAAGAGCTTTTTACAGTATTCTTCAGATTTTATAATCTTTTTTATGAAAAGACAAATTCACAGAGTGATTCCTTTGTTTGAACTTTTCTCTTATATTTTAATATTTTTTCCTTTTACTGAGCCTCTCCTAGAAAACATTTTTCTTATGTACTTACGACCTCAACAAGTGGAGTTAGTTGAGATGGTTTTCATCAGACATGACATGAGGTGCCTAGGTGATTCCTTTAAGTTCTGAATATGGAAGAATAAAAAGAAAATCAAATTCACTTGAGTGAAAGAGGTTAATATATCCAGCTACCTTCATTTTAACTATTATCTGTACTAAAATGTCAGAGGTCTGAATTTTGGGAGCCAAAGAATGGTAGTAGAGCTTTAGGTAGATGGAGAAAATAATCTTTGCCTTTCTACTGAAACCAAATCTTACAAATTTATCTGGGGCAGTGTCCCCTATTAACAGAGACTCAATTTTAACTAGAACAGTCATCAAGGCATAGTCTATTATAATTGTTAAGACTGAATCCCATTTTGATATCATTTTCACTACCTGATGGATTTTCCATGAGGACTCAGAAAAGAGACTCTCTCACACTCCACATATTAGTCCATTGGTTCTTTCCTCTGGGTATTCACTCTAATCAGGATGACTCCACCCAGTTCACTCCCAGGATCCACTTCTTATTCTCAAGGAAAATATTTACTCGCATATGAAAAATCACCAAATAGTTGTATTTTCTTTCCATTTGGTCCCATTTTAAAATTCTTGAGATTCCTAAAATGTTTTGACATTTGGATAAGATTCTTTCCCAGATCCAGCACAGTTCTTATTTCTTGTTATATTTAATTGGGTATTTGGAAGGTGGATTTCCCCAGCTTCCATAGTAGCCTGCATGCTTTCGACAGCAATGAAAAAGGGCATTAAGTTTTATTTCATATGCATAAGATACCTGAAATTTACTTTCTACTCCTAATAAATTAAAGTTTTTTGTAATTTATTATCTTGTTGTTAATTAATGTAACTATTGCCAAAATACAATAAAGAAATAATTATGATGATGACCAATAAAATTAGTTAAACTTAGAAATGAATCCAAATTTTGATATTAAACAAATTAAAATCTAAGTTAAAAGTTCTAAAATAGATACAGGGAACACACTAATAGATGGTAAATGGGTAAAAAAGGTCAAAGGGATTAATAAGTACAAATTGCCAGTTATAAAAAATAGTCACGAGGATGAAAAGTACAGTATAGAGAATATAGTCAATAATGTTTTAATAACTATGTATGGTGTCAGATAGGTACTAAACTTATCAGAGTAATCACTTTATAAGGTATATAAATGTCTAATCACTGTGTTGTTAACCTGAAACTAACATAATATTATATGTCAACTATAATTAAATAATAAATGTTTTAAAAAGGAAAAAAAAAAGAAAGAAAAGGAAGAACAGAGGGAACATTTGGCAAAAGACTTTGCAGAAAGTAAGTTCAACAAATACTTGTTTAGTTAAAAGAAATCTTGAAAGAATATTATATAAAATGAAACACAAGTTAATTTAAATTTTCAATTTAACATTATTTTACAAGTAAATAAAAGTTTGTTGGGTCAGAGAAGAAATAATGAACACTATTAAAGTGCGTAATTCTCTAATTTTCATTCAAACATATTGCTCAGTTTTTTTTAAGTTGACGTAAATGTTATATAAGATTTTAATACTATACTTAACAATCATGATGTAATAGAAAAATAATTTTACTATTGGAATAGAAAATATGCACTTGTTTGAATGATTACTGTAACTTTAGAAAAATAATTATACTTCAGATCATAAAGCAAAACTGAAAATAACTCTAAATATATAAAAAACTAAAGATAATATAGTCTATGTTCTTTATTCACAATGCAAACAGAAAAGGGAAAGAAAAATAGACTAAAGAAACAAAGAAAAATATCTCTTGCAAATGAAATGAATTAAAAACTGACATAGCCATTAATATAAGAGAAATTAAAGGCATTAAATAATTATACATACAATCATGTTAATATATATAAATTATGATATATTAGATGGTGTTTTAGAAAAAATATTAATTAAAGGAAGACAAAAATAAAATAAAACTTGAATAAAATAAAACTGGCAAATAGATTTAATGCTGTATAAAAATACTTCCACTGAAAGATAGTTTATCGATGTTTTCAAACTTTATAAATATCCTTGGCTAACAGTAAAAACTGGAAGATTCATATTTTTTCATAACACTCTGTCATAACCCTTATATCAAAATATTTCAAAGATAGCATACAAAAATTAAAACTACAGACTCACTGTAGACTATTCATCAGTTAGAGGTATAAATAAAGTACAATAAACAAAACCTGATTGCAACAGTTTTAAGTTCACAGTTAGAAAATAAAATGCCATAATTAAGTGAGTTTTATTCTGAGAATGAATGATTCAAATGAGTAATTCAGTAGCATTAAGTATATTAGTATACATATTTTAATATTAAAAACAAAAAATACACATTTTATATATGCAATAATCACATTTCATTTCAACATTAATCTCATGAAAATGTTTAAATGACTGGGAAAGAAGTCCATGTTTTCAATACTAAAGAAACATGCATTTCTAAACAATATTCCAATATAATGACAAAATTCTACGATAAGCTCTAAATTGGAAAAGCCACAAGTCTTCTATCATCACTATTATTTCACATATTTTAATACATCTATTTCATATATACAGGCAATAATTAAAATAGAGACTATTAATATCAAAAAACAGGTGACAAAAATTATCCTTTTTTACAGATGTCAAAATCATCTCCTTGAAATAAACCATTTTTAACCTAAAGATTTCAAATTAACTCAGTAATATACTTAATTAAATAAATAAAAGACATCAGTTGTCCTTTGTAAGCAATAATCTGAAAGATCATCATAAAAAAATATACCATTTACATTAGAAAAAATATATAATATAGTAATAAAATTAACTTGAAACATACAAGATATAGACAAAACATGGTTGTTAAAGTCTAATGTTTCCAACATATAGAGATGTCATACAAATCAATAAATATAACAAATAATCCTAAGGAAAATGGGTCAAGGTCATAAATAAGCAAGGTAGAAAAAAACATAGATGTAAAGATATGTTCGATATGAATAACAATAATGCTACAAAATAAATGATAAGATTTTTAATTTGCAAAGATGAGATTATGTGATGATAACCAGTGTTCTCTATGGTAAGATAATCAGGCTCTGTGTTACCAAAGATTTTTTTTTTTTGCTTGGATATAAGTTATCATGAGCTTTCTGAATGACGTTATCTCTAATGCCACAATAGTCTTATAATTTTGCTTATATATTAGCTACACTTTTGTTTCTAAGAATGTATCTAAGAAAGTAATTAAGGGTGGAAACATTTTTATATCCACAACAGATTAATCATAGCACTATTTATGATCACTAAAACATTGGAAGCAATCTAAATTGAAAAAAGTAGCGAACTAAGACATATCCCTAAAATGCAGTATTACATTTTGCAGTAGTATGTTTATTGATATGAAAACTGTTGTGATAAAATAAATGAAAAATGTTTATAAAATATTATATAATGTATTTTTTTTATTATATTCACATAATTAAAACAGTGCATATTATAACTCACTATTTCTAGTTCATGGTGGTGGGGTTATTGGCAATTGTAAACTACACACAAACAAGAACATAAATTACAAAGTTTTCTTTTTTATTTAATTGGAAAATGTGACTTCTAGTTGTTGCATGTAACTTCATCTAAGTGATGTACCATTAATTTTTTCCAGCATTATTTTTCAATATATAAAAGTATTAAATCGACACACTATATACTTTAAACTAACATAATGTTGTATATCAATGTTTTCATTTTTTTCTATTCTGCCTTGAGTGTATAAATTACATATCGTCAGAAAAAATAATTAGCCTATTTCATTTTTATTGTTATTTCTCTCTCTGTCTCCTTTCCTTTCTCTCTCTTCCCATATTTCTCTCTCTTTTTTCCTTATTACTCCTCCTTTCTTTATCTTTCTTTTCCCTTTCCCCTATATTCAATTTCTCCTCTTGAATGAACATATCAGAGTCCCATAATCATTCATTCAATAACCAAGTGGCTCACCTTTCTCTATCATTAACCATAGAAAAACTGTAACTTATGAACCATGAACCATAGAAAAAAAGTGTAACTCTCAAGTATTAGGTTTAAGGTTTTTGAAACATTTGATAGAATTACTGCAAATAGAAAGATTTATACCACAGTTGAATGTGTAACCATTTCTTGAGTAGGACTATGTTCTGTCAAAGCTTTTATTCTTGCCTGTCAAGGACATTTTCATTTTTATTTTTAAGAAATCCTTAATGGACTTAAAACATTCACAATTAAATTCTTAATAATTATGAAAATACAAATAATCATTATTGTATTAACAGATGATATAATACAATTATTATTCTCATTACTACATTGGGTTTGCAGCACATCCATCTATTATTCAATATCTGATTGACCTTTGTTCTCTGCCTTTAAGATAAATTATTCTTCCTAAATGAATCATTGTTAACTAAAGAACACCACTTTAGACATTTCTTTTTCACCTTACTTCCTAAGTATAATATACAAATATTATAGATAAAATATAAATTCTATATTTTTTGCAAAGACTATCTTAGATTGTTTCACTGAATATAGAGAATTTTATGTAGACAATTTGTTACTCAATACCATCAAGCTCAGCAGCATCCTATCTTGTTATTTAGTCCAGACACTGAGGAGAGTATACGAGAATGGTCAAAAAAGACAGGTAACGTCTAGTGGAAGAATAGAAATATATTTTTATGTTGGAAGAAAATCGATATATGCTGGAAAGAGAAAAATGATATGAGATTGATTAACATTTCACACTATAGTTGTGTTCATGTAACAGAGTGTTCTTGTGAATTGAATAACACTCTAGCATCTTTGTGGACATTTCATTGCAAAGGCCTTTTCATACTCTAAAGGTATTATTTAGAGTATTAAGTAAAGAATTTGATTCAAGCTCTATCCTTGGGTAGACACACGTTGTTTATAGGGATTCCATCAATTCATAAATAAGGAGGAACTAAACAATATTTATGCTTGATAACAGACTTTAAGAATGAATCCTCTTCAAAGCACTTTTGACAAGTATGTGGCTCAGTTTTTCTTTTTACTATAACATTTCATGGTGACTAGTTTTATACATTATACCAATTTTCATTTTTTTAAACACGTAGCATTTGATGATGCCTTAGGTCACAAAATTTGTAAATAGTGGATGAAGTTTGAGTATGAGTTTTCTAACTTCCAAGACAATTGTTTTTCCACTGAGCCAATAGCTTTCTAAGACATTGATGTAGATTCCTCTCTGCTCTGATATATAAAAATGGGTTTTTTTAGGGCACTTGTAATTGTCTATACTGTTATAAAAATTTACATTAACACTGCTGAGAGATATTTAATGTTTCAGCAAATCATATTTCTCAAGTTTGTATACAAAGAACACAGATTATTTTCTATTATGAAAATTGTATTATAATAATGCATGTAAATGTAAAACATAAGGCCAATATCAGGTGTATATATTAGCCCCATTGAGTTGGGAGAGTTCTATGGCCATTCTATCTGTGACTGTTTTTTCCTTGAGAAACAATCTCTGAATCAAATCTGCTATGATCAGTGGGTTTGTAGGTTTCATCTTCTTA
>NW_011888818.1:4714167-4720075 GCF_000151845.1 Pteropus vampyrus
GATAACTCACCACTGTCTTTACATTCAATTCTAGAGTAGAGTCATTTTAATAAATTCCTAGCTGCATATTTTCATTAATCTTGTATAGAGATGTATTTAAGGTCATATATGCATTAATTTCATCATCAAATGTTTCTAATAACTACATTATTATTATTATCATCATCATCAACACCCTATGCCTTAAGTATATGTTTATTTACAATTCTCAAAAGTTGTAAACATATTTATTTAATGCTTCTATTACAACATCATCACTATGGTTTTGAGAAAGGATAATAACTTATTTTATTTTTATTCGATAATCCATACTGAAATATTGTTTAACAGAATACTAAATGTTAATCAGTTGACATGTATAATCCTAGAGTAGGCCTCTATTCATCTCAATTTTACTTGTTCCAACGTAATGAATTTAGCCTAACATTTTAAATCTTAAGCCTTATGTTGTTTCCATATGGATATGGGATTATAAAAACAACCTTATAGTATAATAATATGTATATAAAATGCAAAAAAGAAATGTTTGGAATTTGTTGATATAAAATAAAAACTAATATCTTCTCTTACTTTCTCTTCTCTTTTAATAAAGGTAGTATGCCAGATGATAACAAATCAACCCATTTGCCATTTTTCTGTTTATTATTTTTTTATAAAACATTCATTCCATCTTACCTATAAGCAAATACTTCTTCCCCTCTCATAATTTTCCCCTAGATGCTTTCTCCAAGAAGGCTATTTTTATTCTCAATAAATAGGTAAAATCCATTAGGCAATTAGCTTGATATAGCTTAATTGGAAGATAGGAGGATTTACTAAGCACATTCCAATCATAAAATAAACATCCTATAAACTTAAGTTACAAGGCTGCTCTGCTCCAAGGACAATGGCACTAATGATGGATGAGCACTGAACTGGGAGTGCTGTGTCTGAATCCTAACACTACCATCCTGTGCAAACCTGAGAAGTAACTTTGCTCCTCTCCATTCTAGATCCTTAAAAGTAGATGAGGATAAGACCTTTCACCCAGTATTGCTGTAATGATTAAATGAGATATTGACTGTGAGAGCTACTGGCTTTCACACTTGTATTAAATTGAATTCGTGCATTTGAAGAATAGCTACGTGATGCTGAAATATTTAAGGGATTTTCTTTAAATCTTACAACATTTTTGTCATTAGTGAATGGATAGAATAGAATAATTCCTCCACTAAGGGCTTCCATTATAATTCTTAAAAATTATATAATTAAGAAAAGCTGCTGATCATCTTTTTTGGATGTAACTTTTCAATGATTGGTTTATTAGTAACTGGATCTATAAATATTTGCAACCCAGGAAAATACCAAATCTATCACTTATGTGTAAAGAAAATGCTTTATGGGTGTTTCTCCTTTTGATTTATCTCAGTTGCAAGAATATTATGTTATTAAGTGCTGTTCTGAATCCTAATTTCTCTAGACAACAATGTCACCAACAAATATTACTAAGCTTAGATAAAATAAGCTTTTGTAGTTTTAATGAAATCGGGCTGAAAGATAAGTGAAACAGTTCAACATACATTAATGAGTTGAGAAGCTGTGGAATTTGACACTTTAAAATTACATTAACTTTGACCCACCCAATTTATTAGTTTATTATATAAAAAAATCACTCTAAGTCCCTGAAAATAGAACTAATTAAGAGACACCAAGAAATGATCAGAACTCAATAAACATGATAACATCTTTAAAAACTTCTTTCAAATGCACTAGGGAAACTTACCAATTTGGGCTAGCTGATGTATAACAGAATATTTCAAAAGAGGCAGTGTGAATATAGATGTGTTCAATGAAAAATAAAATGGTACAAAACAGAATTTAATACAGAGTGCAAGCTCGGGTAAAACTTAAAAAAGGCAAAGTTTACTAATTGACCCAAATCCCACCTAGGAGCTGTGTCCGAGTATTATTCTAGGTCTCCCATTATAGTCTTCAGTCCCGTAAGGCCTCCATTCATGGCTATTATCTTCCATCTAAATATTTCAGACTCCTCTCAGTCATCAAAATCCACATGCCTCATGTTTTGTTGTTGTTGTTTGTTGTTCTTGTTGTTGTTGTTGTTGTTGTTGTTTTCTCCAAGAGACTCTGGTTAATGAAAGGTAATCTGATACATAAATTCTTGTAAGGCATTGATGTGGACAACTTCCTAAATCTAACAAGACAGAAACAGACCGATTAATTCATAATAATAATAAAAACGTTTAATTTTAAAGGTTGATATAAAAAGGAGAAGTATAAATCAGTCCTGGTCTGTTTATAAGATAATCAATGTGTGTTGTTTTAAACTGCCAAATTCATGATTTGTTAGCACAGCAACACAAAATAACACTTTAATTTCACAAGATACTCTTTCTTCTATGCGTATGGTGCCCATTCCTATCAGCTAATTTACTGTCAGAAGCAATATAAGTGTGCAGAGAAATGAATGAGTTTTAGTGATTCTGGAACCCTCAGTCAACACAGAAGAGGGATAGTAAAAAAGTACTCAAATATGATCAAAGGAGTTGTTTTCTGGTCCCAGATTTCTTCTATCTAAACATATAACCACAGATAGTAATTTGACATTCTGGGGCCTGGATATCTTCTAGATCACAGTTAAACTAGAACTCCCCCTCACCCCACTATGCTCAGAGACAGCCTAAGAGTCCTAAAGCATTGTCTCTGAGCCTTCTATGAAGAATAAAATTGGATGAGAGGACAGGTGTTCAGGAAATAGGACATTAGACCTCTCCCACACCATCCTCCCTCTTCCCCATCTCAAAATCACAGTGGTACCACTTAAAATGTGATTTTTCTCCTTAGGTCTCCGATTAGAAATTTTTTAATAAGATAATTGATTTACAAAAAAAGAAAGAAAAATGTTAGAAAATACCTGCATTTGGTGTATTTTCAGTCTCATAATTCTAGAATCAGTTCTAGTCAACATCTGCTAATATAGGACTCAATTCAACAAGTGTTAATTAAATCTCACAGGATTTAGTATTGTGCTGTTTTTGTGTAACATACTGCAAGCATTTTCCTGTAATATTAACTGTTCTTATGCAAAGAAGATTAATTCCTATATGATATTCCACCAAATGGATATGCCACAATTTTTAACCATTACCTTGATTTTGTCAATAGGTGTTCTAATGTTTTATTTTTAAATTATGCTGAAATTAACATCCTTATATATGTCTTATACTGTATTTCTTAGTTCAATTGGATTATTTGCTAGAAGTATAATTATTCATTCATTTATTCAAGAAATATTTATAGAAAGTTGTGATATACCAGGAACTAGTCTATGATTTGGCATAGAGGAAAGAACAAAGCAAAACTGTTGCCTCAATAGATATATTATAACAAAATAAATATAAAACATACTATTAGAAATGGCTATTGCTTTGAAAATAATTAAATAAGATGAGGGACTAGAGATTATAATTAAATTTTATAACATGAAAGTTTGAGACTTGTGATATGTATTCCTAACTACCAAATACTTTAAAGTCCATATATTACATCTACAAAAATGTGATCATGCTACAGTATACTTCTACTAGCATAAATTAAGTTATTAACATTTAAGATCATGTATGATGTACAGACATCATAAAAAGGACACTTCCAAATTCGGGGGAATCTGCAGTGAACAAAAAAATGTTCTAGCTTTTCATAGGTCTTGCTCTCTAGTGGATTACCTTTTATATATTCATTCCCAATATTTCATACCAGATTATCTTTTGTCTCCTTATTTATTTATAATTATATTTAGTGTTCAGAAGTTATAAAGGCATATAAAATTAAATCTATGAACATTTTTTGCAATCCATTTATAGTTTTAATAATTTTCCTATTATTCTCTCCTTCCTTCTCTCTCTTCTACCTATATTACCTTTTTTGTTTCAACATTCCAGGCATGAACTCACCTTGGATACTTTATATTAGCTTTTTTCTTCACCTGGAAAATCTTTCAGCAGGAATCTTTAGGGTTTGTTCTTTACTTCCTTTAAGCCTGCGTTCAAATATCACCTTCATGAGGCCTACCATAGCCAGTTTATTTATAATCCTTAAACCATCCACCCTCCACATATTTTTGTCTTACCTCTCAGTAGTATTTAGTATCTACTATTATTAAAATACAGTGTACAGAGATAAATATGTTGTTTGTTTGTCTTTCTCTCCTCCACTAAACAGTAAGCTCCATGAGGGAAGGTATTTGTGTAGTTTTTCTCACCTCTGTATTCTCAGTACCTCTCATTGAATAAATTATTGTTCTTTCCTACCTTGAGATGTATAAACACTCACTTAGATTTCATTTTCATTTTTAGTTTTACCTCTTAATGAGTTTTATTTTGTGTAAGGAGTTAGGTGAAAATCTCTTATTTTTTCAAATGTGGCATTAACCAGTTTTGCAACGTCATTTGCTTATAAACCTTCCTTTCGTTGCAGATTTGTAAATACAACTTAACCAAAAAGTACATACTCATAAAAACTAGGTTGTATTTTGGGGAAAACAAATGTTTCAAACATTTTGAATGCTAAATGAAAAATAGAATGAAAAGTAGAAATTAATAATTGGTCTACAATAAGTATAAAAAATACAAGTAAAACTATATATATATATCCTATGCTTTCAATAACACATATTAGTTCTTTAGATCTAGTAGACATCTTGTAAATGATTGCATATCTCCATAGCTATTTGCTCAGGAAACAATATAGGTGTGAACAATAAAAAACAACATATATTTGAACAGAAGACATTAATTAAATTGTCTTGTACCACCATCCATTACTGTACTGACACTAATGAATGTTTTGAAATTACCCTTTCTACAGAAATGAAATTTTGACTTGCAACATACAAGAGGAAATTATTTCAGTGGTTGTTTGTTATATCGTGTGCAATGCAGCTTTATAATCTGCTGATTTCCAAAAAAATATTAGAAAATATTCCATTTAAAATTTCTAATTTTAGGATATTAAGAAACTGATTTTGCTGAGGCATTCATTGAAAACAAATACAGAGTCACTATCTAATGAGTATATATTTTATATTTATAAAGGATTAAGAAGCAGAAACAATCAAGAGTTATAACACGATGCATGTCAGTCTCAGTATACATTCTTCAGAATATTTAGGAAAATTCATCTATAAGAAAAGAGAGCCTGTATGAAGCTGTCGCATTTCTTTTGGCTACATTTTCTGACACCAGAGGGGATTTAATCATCCACTCGTGCCCTCACCTTCATTCAGAGAAACTCTGAAGGAAGACTAGACAAAGGAGCAAATTTAGGCCATCTTGTTAGGGACTGGAGTTTCTGTTTGGAAGAATGAAGAGTAAAATATTATTTTTATATAAAGTCTTCCTTATTTAGATTATCTTCCCTTTTGATGACTTAATTCTTGTTCTTTCTCTTTCTGTGGAATAAATGGCATTGTTATTCACTGGCCAGGCAGGAATAGAAGTGAGACTCAAGGACAATGGTCCACAGAGTAAATGACTAGTCTGAATCTGTGCAATGGAAATTAACATATGGCAAAACCCAAGTCACTGAAGAAAATACTGTTCAGGGGGCCATAGCTTAGCTAGTGATTAAAAAATAGTCTTTTTCTAAATCATATTACCACCAAATTGTATTAATTACAAGTAAAAATTGATTCAGGTACAGCAACAACTACAATGCCTATCTTTAACTAGGCTAATATTAGAATTTGAAACTCCATCTTACTACTTTTCTCTTTTCATTCATTACATTTAATATTATGCTTATATACCAGAGACTAATAACAGGCAATTTTATCATGTTGTAAACTATATAGAGAATATGATAATTTTAAAAACTCATGAGAAAATTTAGGAACTTCAAAATGACAAATTTT
>NW_011888818.1:4720320-4732094 GCF_000151845.1 Pteropus vampyrus
CACACACACACACACACACACACACACACACACACACACTTCCTTGCACTGGGTAAACAATGAAAATTAGCTCAAAACGTGCTACCTCATCTTAAGTTTTCAGAGAACTTGGACTCTTTCAGACTCATTAAAGCAATGATGGAAGACTTGCAACCACCTCCTTCTGAAACTTAACCAAAGAATGTTAATCTTAATTAAGTGTACTAGGCACTCTCATCAGAATATTCTCTTTCCAAAATTCAGAATAATTAAAAATACAGACTCTAGATTTCTTCTAACGTCCCTGTTTGACAAATGCAGAACCCAAACTTTTTGTACAATTTCAATTAGTTTGGTAGATGTCACTTTATATTTAATTATCTAACTCTATAATTTATGTATTAACATTGCCAAATAATGTGTTCCTGGTATGAGGAATATGTCATATAAATCGCATAAAGCAATCACAGTCCCTAAGGGGAAGCTATCCTGATAAGTTCAATAAAGGCCTTCCTAGCTTTAAATAAAAGGATTTGGAAGTCAGACTAACTTTTAAAGATTTGATGAGATGACACTTTCATTAACAAAAAGAAAATATAAAGAGATCATAATTTTAAATAAAGTGATTCTCCTTTGAGAAGACTCTAAACAACTGATATGTGACTTGAAATTTTGATCCAGATAAACTTTTGCCAATTATAATATGCCTAACTTTTTGAATCCTTGCCATCTCATAGAAATTACATATGAGATAAGCCACATCAATTGTTCAAGCTTGATAATTTTTTCTTTCATAGAACAAAGCGTAATTTTTAGCAGGACCCTGTCCGGGGTCAGGTAGAAGTTAAAATATGTCAATGTCTGATGAAAACTGTCATTTTTGTATCTGAAACCATGCACTTTTTCAACTTATTTTATTTTGATTAACCCTGACAGCATAGGTTATGGTGTTGATTGTCTAAATTATTATTCATGTAGTTTTTTTCTAAACACACCATGGGAAAAATAATCGAGTCTAAACTGTGTATGAGCTGCAACGAAATGCTAACATAGTGTAAAGTGTTTTATATAATTAGATTTTTCTTTTTGAAATTTTTCCATAAAGAATATTTTGTGGGGTTCGCCTAGTTAATAGATGATAATCTTTAACATCTTTGGGACAAGGTAAAGTGTTTTTCCAAGGACATCAACTTGGCACTAATTCACCCCCATATTCACACACACAGTAGCTCACAAACCCGCTGAGTGCTTTTATTCACCCTGGAAACCTGACAGATGTGATCCCAGTGAGGTTCCACCATGTTCCACAGCTGAGTGGAGCCCATATGTTATTGAAAAGAGAAAAAGAAAAGAAGAAGATTAATTCTGTTGTCATTGTAAGTAATTGAGGTTATGTTGTCACCCTCCCTAGTCTGTATGGAAGTTAGCCATTTTCTTAATTATTTATAAAAAACAGAATTGGGCTCAATACCATCAATATATGTTTTGCAGTGTGTTTACCCCTGTGGCTCTTCATATTCCATTCAGATGGAGTGATGAAGGCACAGACTGTTATCTTAATTGTAGAGTGTGTTGAATTTATGAACATATAATGGACAGAGTTCAAGGTGAACATAGAGAAATATTTAAATCTTTAACAATCTGTTTGCTTCTCTTTGTCAGAAACCATGACTGAGAGACAAGAGCAATTCTAAAGGCTATATTTTTAATATTACGTCCGGTGGCTCAGAGGATGAATGAAATTTTGCTTGATATGTCACCTAAGTCTGTCTTTGTTCTGAGAATTTATATCCAAATGGAATAATATATGTGACTTTGATTTATAAATTGTACTAGCCACACAAATACTGCATAAGTCATTGTTTTTATTATGACCATTCTTTCTTTTTGACAGATAAACAGTACAATTTGAGAATAGATTCACTAGTAAAAAACTTATAGGTAATCTAATTTATAAAGCTTATTTAAATAAGAAGTATTTTTATCTGTAGCAAAGCAGTGTACCATCTTCTGTTAGTTGTATATAAATAGACTTGAAAATTAACACAGAATGTTCTAAAAAGTAGATAAGGTACAAATAGAAATGCAAATGAAGTGATAAATTTTATAATGGAAAAATATCTACCTGGGATTGTTGTATGAAGCCCGGCTCTTTATTTTTTTTTTAACAATTGAACTGTTTGCCAAAGTAATTTTCTTTGGTGATTAAAATACAAATTTTAAAATAAAATGTCTTTCTCTAATATTTGGTAAGTTAATCTTCTAAAGAAGCAAAAGATGCAAGATTACAATTGTCGAGATAACATAAAGTACAAATCAAGTTGTTGCCGAATTATATGATTTTTAACTATATAGTATAGCTATGTGTATTTGTGCACACATATTGTTAATAAACAATGTGTGTATATATAAACCTTTAATACATACACACATACATATAAACATATATACACGCATATGTAATATATAATATACGTGTATGTCACACACACAGATATTTACATACAGATATCTGGTAAACAAGCTTACAATCAATAGTTAAAACTGTTTGCTGAATTGAATAGTCAGTTTACTAAAAGAATACAAAATATCACTCAAGACATTTCCAAAAGATTTGTAATAGTGATTTTTATTTTTAATAATATCTTCACCAAATAAAATTCAGAGCCTTGCAAAAGAGTTAATGCATTGTCCATTTTGTAAATAAGAACATTAGCATAGCTTTCCAACAAAATGTCATTTGGTTCAAAGCACTTTATTGAACATCAACTGTTCTGCTCTTTTTATCTGTTGTGGCAACCTAACTGTCTAAAAGTTCCAAACGATTACAAACAAGTTAATAAAATGAATTGAACATGTTCTCAAAAATAGTCAGTTTGGAAATCATAAGTAGACAAGGCTTCTATCTAGATATAGGTGATTAGATGACTTAGTATTTTGTACAACAAGATATATACCATCTTAGAAACCCAGATCGAATGGGACTTAATATTCCACATAATCCAATCACCTATCAGTGCTTGAATTCTTACTAATACAATATTATTACATATTTTTCTAGCATGTGGAGGAAGGCCCACTACCTCCTGAGGAAACCCACTTCTTTGTAAATACCATATAATTTTGGAGAATATGAGTTTTAAATAGCCGAAGTATATCTTCCTATAAATTCCATCCATTGGTCATCTTTGTATATCTCTAACAACAGACACTGATAAAGATTAATTCTACATGTAATTAATTAACTAATATGTTCAGTATAATATGCACATTTGAATTTATCTAATTGGGAGAGTTACTTATAGTTGATTGAGCCAACTGTGCTATAAACTTGAGTTCAGGCCATTGAAAATGTAAGTTCTCTTCACATGACAAATCTACTAATATCCTCAATGAGGGGAAAAGAGTTGTTTGCTGCACAGACATTTGTGATTAAATAATGAAAATTGTCTTTCTCCTCTTCTAATGTTAAACATATAAGATGTTCAAATACAGCGCATCCTAAATGTGTCGAAATTTTGAACAAAACAATTCTTATAGAGTTTTGTATTTTTATCCTTGGGACCCAAGGATATCTGTAATTTTTTTTTAATAGAACAAATGAGACAAAATGCATTGACACAACTAGAATCTTCTCTACCTCTGACCCTGAGATTTAATTGTTGGGTCAAGCCTATTAGGAAATATGGCCATTTCCTTAGGATGAGTTCTCTTTCAGGTAATTTCCAAGTGCTTCAAACAAACAGACTCCTAGAGAACCCATGCCTTAATTGAGCAGAGAATTCAATTTAGACTGAAGTCGATTTGTAGGCATTCACACACACACACACACACACACACACACACACACACACACACACACGTACACATCAAAATAATTTTAGTGGAATTCCACTAAAATTTTCCTCCCTTTGTGCATACATATGTTAATCAGCACAATTTTGATAACCAAACATACACAATGAACTCTAATAATATGTTGGTCTGAAATTTATTTGCGTTGCTTTTCTTAGAATGTATGTGGTTAACCCACCTGGAAGCAACACTTTGTGGTTGTTAACATCCTTTTCCTCATTTGAAATAGACCAAAAAACCTAGAAATTATAGGCTCTTTGAAGGTTTTAAATAATACCAAAAATTATCTATAAACAGAGCCATTTGATTATTTTTTAATTTAAAAATTAATGTTATCAGAAGTTATCAGAGGTTATTAGAGATGTTCTACCTCTACTAATGTCAATAACAGCTTTTTTTAAAAAGTTCCCTTTTCTTAGAAAATTATGCTTTTTTAATTTGGATGTGACTTTTAAGAAATGTAAATCCTTGTAAAGCTTTTTTTTAAATACAAAATGTAACATTAATGTTTTGTAACTAAATGATAGATAACTTTACTTCCTTAATCTCGATGTTTGGCTTATAAATTCATCAGTTTTCCTTTATTTTGCATGTTGACTTTTTTACTTATCTTTTAACTGAAAACAATTATACCTTGGGAGTTCCTGCTATATATCACTGTTTCTTTGCAGGTCAGCTTAAGTAACAGTTCTCTAATTATGATTTCCAACATCTTTTCATACTTTTAGAAGAACTTTGAATATATAAATCTAAAAGATTCTTAATAATCCCAAAAGCATGCTACTTCAGTGTCATTTTCAATGTGTCTTACCATATCCTTCTGAGTCAGTACTTCCCAAATACATTTGGGGAGATTACTAGTTCTTTAAGATGGTCCTTGAAAATTGACTAAGGGAATGAATATACATGGGAAATGCAACATACTTTGTTCCTCTCTTGGAGGGCCATAATATCTATTTAAAATGCTTTTGCTTTCTAAATTTAAAAGATGCAAAATCATCCAGCTTTTCCTAAATGTATTTCACTTTGAAACTCCATTTGCCCCGCTGCTTTTTTTTTTCCTCTTAAAATTAAACCTATTGATGTTCCGTGGTTCTTTGGAACATGTTTTGGGAGTTCCTGCTATATATCAGCTTTTAGGTTTGCCAAAAAAAATTGCAAATTACACTTAAACCAGTTTTCAAAAGGCCTAAAATGGGAGAAACTATTCCTAAGGGCCTATTAGTTCTTCCTAACTTCGTAAAATTTACTCTAGAAGCAATAAAAACAGTATGAGCATTATAACATTTATATCGTGGACATGGCGGCAACTTTGGTAGCAAAATAAAATAGCTAGGGCTTTTGGCACGGGCCGTCCATGCTACCAACTGTAGCTAGAAAACTAGGGACTATATTGTTCAAGGTCTAAAACTGGAAGACAAAATAATCAAAACATATATTTGGTAATCAAAATATAAAACCAGCTCATGACTGCATATGAAATGACAAGGTGAGGCAGACATCTGTCTACTCTAGGGTTCCCAAATAATAGTATTATGACATCTAGAGAAAGATGCTTTTATTTTTTGTCAAATTACTACAACTCTAATAGTTTTTGTTTTGTCGTGTTGTGTTTTATGTTGTTTTTCTTTTTGTCTGAATGTGTTCATTACACCTCCAAGGTAACCAAATCAACAGTTTCCCAGCTGGAAAGGAAACTAGAAAGTGGAGTATGAGTTGGGGTCAATGGTTAGAAGACAGAGTTATTGCTTGATAATTTTATTTTCTGATGGTTCCCCAGTCTCCATTCTCTTTCTCTATTGAGTGTATTAAGAGATACATGAGAAGGTGCAACTATCTGGTGGAAGCCTGCTTTTCTCTTGGTCTGGACATCAGGTACAATGCTGTTGCCAGAGTGAGTCCCAGCACCCCCACTGCCAGCTGAGAAAGTTGATGAAGTTACTCAACAACTCTGCTTCTGTTGCCTCATGTATACAATGAAGTAATTACTTCATGATTTCTTATTACCTTAAAGAAGATAATACACAAAAGCACATAAACATATTGGGCACATATTAGGCTTTCTAAAATAGCAATTATTGTTCATATTATTAGTAGTATTCCAAGAGTTTAAGGATATCTAAGTTCTCTCTCAAATAACCAAATATCTAAATACCTTGCAAAAACTTCTCTATTCTGATGGACACAACTTCTTAGTATTGAAAACTGAATAGTGAGAGACACCAGTTGTAATTTAACTGTCCTAGAAAAGTTTTAAAGCATTTATTTTAAGACATTATTACATAAATTCTTCATATAATTACTGTGATGGAATTTAAATTTTAAATTTTTTTCTAGTGTTTACAAAAATGTCTTACAGTGATTTCAGTAAATCAACAGTACTGTTTCTTGTTTTCTACACAGTATATTAAATACAGGTTATTCTGCATTTATTTATTTAATTTCCCCTTCTCACATTTTAGTTCTTTATATATTTAGGGACATTAGTTTTTTCATTTGTGACCTATGCTGCTAATATTTTCTCTTTGATTACCTTTTGCCTTTATTATTGTGATTTTTCATAAAATTTTTGTCAAATTAGTTCATATTGTCCTTTTTCGCATCTGGAATTTCAGACATAATTAGAAAAGGTTTCTTTGTTATCAGTTTTAAATTAATTCAACTATGTTTTCTTCTAGTACTTATGTGGTTTTATTTGTTATATTTAGATATCTTATTCATTTGGAGTTTATTCTGATATGAGGTATAAATCCAATTCCATCTTTTTTTCACATGGCTCTTTAATTGCCTCTACCATCTATATAAAAAATCTGTATTTTCTCCATTGGTTTGAAATGCTACCTTTATTATATAGTAAATATCCATTTGTATTTGTATTTATTTTTCCTACTATCAACTTTGAACATTTATTATTTTGTTTATAGATTGCTATTATAAATTGGGTTTTCACTTCCAGTATTCTAACCAGATCTTATTCATATAAAAAGATTATTGACTTTAACCTGCTCATTTCATATCCTGACACCTTAATGAAATGTTACTCTGTTAATTTTATCACAGATTGTATAGGGCAAGGGTCAGAAAATTTTTTCTTAAACAGTCAAATATATATTTCAGGCTTTGTTGGCAATACCGTCTCACTAATAACTACTCAACTCTATTGTTGTAATGCAAAAGAAGCTATAGACAATACATAAATCAATGAACATAGCTATGCACCAATAAAATTTATTTACAAAGCAGATGGCCAGCCCATGAGCTGTAGTTTGCTGACACCTGCTCTAGCGTTGCCAATAATAGTATTATGACATCTAGAGAAAGATGCTTTTATTTTTTGTCAAATTACTACCACTCAAATAGTTTTGTTTTGTTGTGTTGTATTCTATGTTGTTTTTCCTTTTCTCTGAATGTGTTCATTACACCCCCAATGCAGCATTGAGTATTGGGAGAAACATTGGGCATCTTTACCTTTTATATGTCTTCAATAGGAAAGACCCTGATGTTTCCTCAATAAATAAAATGCTTAACTTTAGGATAAAGTCATAACCTTTTTATTATGTAAGTCAAGTATTCCTTAATTCTTATTTTATGAAGTGTTTTTACCAGAGGTATTACATTTTATTAAAAAAAAGAAAATTTCAGTACTTATAGAGGTAATCATATTTTTTCTACTTAGATCTATTAATGTAATAAATTATATCAAAGGATTTCTGAATATTAAGCTATTTTTACATTCTTAGAATAAATTCCACTTGATCATAAAGCATTTTTTTAATGTGCTTGAATTTTTTTGCTATTTATTTTTAGTAACTTTGCATCAATATGCATAAGTAAGATTGATTAGTAGCTTTGTGTACATGACTATGTATGTATGTATAAATTTAGGCATTAATATTAACTTTACTTCATGTAAAGAATCTGGATATTATTCTACTTTTCTATGCTCTTGGAAAATGTAAAAGAACATCGTAATTATGATTTTTTAATATTTGATAGTGTTTCTTATAAAACCTTCTGAGACTAGCAAGTGTTTGCATGAAGGAGTTAAAATACTTTGATTTTTTTCCCTTAAAAGATTTAAGGATTTCCCTTGTAAGGACTTTGTTTACTCTTTTGTCTACTTTGAAATGTCTTCTAATTTTCTAGACCAGCAATAACAGGTATTTCTTTTTGGGCACAGGTGAGTGGTTGAGTTGGTTTACTACATTTCTTTAAGAGCCTCTCCTGCTATTACAGTACTTTCCCCTTATTTGCAGTTTTGCTTTCTACAGTTTCAGTTACCTATGGTCAACTGTGGTCCAAAAATATTAAGTGGAAAATTCCAGAAATAAACAATTCATAAATTTTAAATTGTATTCTCTTTTGAGAAGCATGATGACATCTCCTGCCACTCCACCTGGGATGTCAATCATCCTTTTGTGCAGTCTCCACACTATATACACTACTTGCCAATTATTCACTTAGCATCCATCTAGGTTATCAGATTGACTGTCCCAGTATCACAGTACTTGTGTTCAAGACACCCTTATTTTGCTTAATAATGGCCCCACATCTCAAGAATAATGATGCACAATTTAGATACTCCAAAGAGAAACCATAAAGTGCTCCCCTGAAGTAAAAAAATGAGTATAGTACAATAAGATTTTGAGAAAGACTACATTTGTACAACTTTTATTACAATTATATTGTTAAATTTTTTCAATTTTATTATTAGCTATTCTTGTTAATCTTTTATTGTATCTAATTTATAAATTAAACTTTATCATACGTATGTATGTACAGGAAAAAACCTAGTATACATAGGGTTCAGTAGTATCCATGGTTTCAGGCACCATCGGGGATCTTGGTTGTATACCCTGTGGAAATATATTTAAATAGTTGCTTTGATTTATTCAGCAAATTTCTTGATGAAGGGGGGTTGCTGAGGAGGCATTGGCATGTCTTCAAACTTCACGATTCCTCTCTGTTTCTATAGATTCTTTAATTTCCTTCTTTCCTTCACCAACAGGGCTTCAAACAATGCCTCCTCCTTTTACATCATTCTTACTTAAAATCTCCATCTATGTTCCCTTGAAATTTCAAGGTTTCTTGCTGTCTTCTCTGTAGTCATTCCTCCGAGCCATCAGCCTCAGATCTGTTCTTAGTCTTCTCCATCAGGATGTGCTTCTCTCTTTCTAGGACTGATTTGACCTGTGTTCTGCCACTTTTAGGCCTCTATAGACCTCTTTTTTTTCCCCAGTCTCTTCCTAACCTTTTTTTTTTTTTTTTTCTGGTGTACAAGTAAGAGTTGGCTCTTTTTTAGGTGTTTATTGCAATAATTGTATATAGATTCAACTTTGTAGCATGATCTACTTACCATTTTAGGTATGGGTTATAGTTAGTTGTACTTGCTAATTTTGTTGATATTTGTGGTTTTGGAAAATGTGCTTTCAGTAGGTCATTGTCCTACTGAAACATGGTCATTCTCTACTACTATTTATGCAGTTCTTTTCATATTTTTATATAATTTTAAGCTTTTTCTCTATGTTTCTCCAATGTTTATTTTGTTAAGGTATACATTTTTCATGTGCATGAAAATATTAAAAATATTTACTGAGTTTAAGAAAATATGGACATGAATCATTAAAGAAAATGTAATCAACATTGGCAAGATTCTATGTCCACCTTTGTCCTCTGAAGAAAATTTTGATAATTACATAATTCATGCTTAACTATGATGTTAGAACTTGTAGAGTAGAATATTAAGATTATTTTTTTGTTCTTGCTTTATTTGTGAGGCTTTGACTCATATCTATTTAAAATTTTAATTTGCAGGAGTAATATTGTGAGCTAAAGACACTATTGAATCTGGCAGCATGAGACTTAGACTCTAATAATCATTCAGGGATAGACAACTAGCAGTTTGGCCTTCAAAATCATGAGCCTTAGCCCTCTCAACATAAAATTATTGGATTAGTGTGGTAGGATGATGAAATCTAACTTCAAGATAAATCGAGCTCTAAGATTCTATCTATAGTTATTTCTTTTCATTCATTTGGGATGCGACATTCACCTGAAAATGACCTCAGTTTTTTTTCCCTTGAAAAATGACTGTTCTCCCTGAATATTCTTGCTGTCACCCACCTAAGGATAGGTCACAAAATAGAATGCCCTGAAGTAAAGAGTGGTTCAATACCTGTGGCCATAGCTTTCGTTTTCTTGACCGCTCTCCTTTGCAATCTTTCTGTCTCGATCTCTCTCTCTCCTCTGTCTCACTTCTTTCTCCCTCCACTCTCTTAATTGTCTTTTTTCCTCATCTACATGATGAGAAAAGCAAGAATTTTTTTTTTTTTGTTTTTTTTTTTAATCTTCGGTTGGAATGTGGTTGGACCTTCTGCTCAAATCAAAGTACAATTCTTTTGCCTGCCTGCCACCTTGCTAATTGAATCATCAGTTAACTTGATTTTCCATTTACTTCAGTGTTGTTGGATCTTTTATTTTTATGTATTCTATGCCAGATTTCCAGTCTATCTTCATCCCCTTCTTTTTTAAAATTCATGTAAATCAAATAATAATCATTAAGAATATTTAAGTTTCATGAAGATATTGAAGGAAATGATAGTTGATTTTTCACTTAAATCCCATTGGTTATGAAAGATATATTTCAAGCAAAGACTCTTCTTTTTTTTATAAAACTTTTTCATTTCTTTTCTATAAGACTGTACATATAAAAAGCAATAATCTAAAAGTCTGTATAAAAATATTTATTCCTCACAATTAATATCTGGTTTCTCAATCTAAGTTGCCTCTAAGATGTTTGTGGTAAGGCATTTTCAAAACTGAAATCAAAACTTTAGTTCATGAACAGATGAATAAAGTGATAATTAAGGTTACAATAACATTATTAATTTTCTATTAATGTTCTTACTTTTCTCTCATAAAAAAGATAAATAAAAAGTAAATAAGTAAACAAATATATAAGTAAATAAATCAATAGGTATTTCAAATTCAAATTTATTTATTTATTTACTTATTTATTTTTATAATGGTGACATTGATTAACAAAATTCAGTAAGTTTCAGATATACAATTCATCAGTAAAACATATATATATATATATATTGCATTGTGTGTTGAGAAAAATATTTTTGCATATGTGATATTGTCATTCTAATTCAGAGTTAAAAATGAAATATCATGAGATATTTAAGTATGTAGACTTCTTTAAGAAAAAATATTTTTGAAATATTAGGTTCTTGATATGTCTCAATGGAAGAATTTAGTCTCACATTCTTTTTCTTAAAAAGAAGAAAGTAGAATGTATCAAGTAAGGTAACTAAGCCTCAAATATTTTATAACTACTCATGACTTCATCAAGAAATTATAAAAAAGAAAAATAATTCTTTGAACATGATAATCAGGAGCTAGATGAAAAAAAAATTGAACATTATTTCTCCAAAGAAGCAAAAGAAAAATGCTAAACAAAATAAATATTATAAAAGAAAAACACACAAAAAAACAAAGAAAGCAGTAGTCCAAATGAAAATTTAGAAAAAAACTATTGTATAAGAAAAATGAACATAGAAATTTGAATAGAATTTGTAAGTGAAGTGGTAAATTCAACATATCGGAGTAACTTTCTTAATTTACTTGCTTGAAGTTAACCTATTTTTTAGCCTGAAAGTATTTTTATTAATTCTGAAAGATATGTATGCGCATTAAAAATATAAATCTTGCCATTTCTGGAGGATAATTGTTAAACTGGAATATACCCTTTCAGATGTGTGTGTGTATGTGCAGGAACAAGATATAATTATCTTTATATATTATATGTTATACCACTATGCATATATATGCATGAAAGTATAATTATTCTTTGCCAATAAATATACTTCTATAACATAATTATAATTATTATAGAAAATATCATAGAAATACTATAAAAAATGCAGTCTCTGATG
>NW_011888818.1:4732888-4737172 GCF_000151845.1 Pteropus vampyrus
AATATTTTATACATTTATTTTCACATTACACTCCTACCTTCTTCAATTTATTTTGACATATGATACTTATTATCAAAAGATAATTATTTCTTTTCTTTTTAATTAGTTAAATCGTTAATTCAAAATGATTTTTTAAAATAATTTATACTTTTATAGAAAAGCATTTGTTTGTATATCTTTCCTTGATTATATTTCATTTAATAAATCTCTCTGTATCCATTCTGGTATTAACATTACAGATTTAAAAATAAATAATTGTGATGCAATAATAATACAATGCAAGTTATTTCTTACCATCATTCTTCAAAATATTCTGAAATACACATTTAGATTTACAGACAAATGTGAGAATCAATGTACTGAGGTAAAAAAATTTTGTTAAAATTATAGATTGGTTTTGATGGAATCAATATTCTTCTTATGTTAAATGTTTTCATTTAGAAGTAGTGGCATAGTATAATAGGCAATTTTCACTTATTTTAAAGGAATGAAATTTTAAAGCTCCTACACATATAAGTGTTCAATTTTTTACAAGATATTTAATATTTTTGTTTTCCAAGCTTTTTTATTAACCACTTCATTTTCTAAATGATTACTTTTAGTATCTAGAGAAATTATGCTTGTGTTTTATTTTTGTAATCAGTCATTTTACAAACACCTTTATTAAATCTATTGATATTTCAGTTGTTTTCCTATGAGTTTTTTAGGAAGTAAATATGTCATCTTGAAGAAAAGATATGTCTCTCTTTTTTCCATCCATATTCACTCATATCATCAACTTTGGATTTATTGCATGAGATAGAACAAAGATTTGTAACAGTGCTAATCATGGGAATCCTTACTTATTCTTAACTGTAAAATGAACACCTTCTAAAGCAGAGGTGTCTAACTTACATTCGATGGAGATTTAAACTAATCCGTGTATCCCCAGATATTACGTAAAAATGTATGCATGTGAAAATTTAGGTTGTCTAAATACCATGAATGCTGAAGTCTCAAAAATATTTAACTCAAATGTTAAGGCTATTGCTCATTAATAAATGAAATATTACTGTTTATTTAACATAAGTATCTTTTAACACAGTAAAGGAAATATATTATGATTTTTTTATTTCCTAATACTTTTCTCCTGCTTTTAGTTTTGTTTAGCTTTGATTTTTTTATTCAGGATATTGACTCTTCTCAAATGCCTTTAAGTGTAACCTTTGGTTTGATAAATTATGTTGAACAATTTTAGATTTAGAAGGGGATCCTATTCATTATAGTGTACTCTTATCTTTTACTTTTTTGGGAGGAAACTATTTTTCTCAGGTTTATTTATCTGACCTGTTGCTAGCTTTTCCAAATAAACTGATAAGATTTCTGTCTCATGGAAAAGTTTATATACAAAATTATTTTTATTAGTGAAAGTTCTTATGTAATTTCTATAAAACCCCCAAAGTCTTGTAGTACTTTTTCTTTCCTTTTTTTCTCTTTTTTCTCCTTTCTTTTCTTTTTTTTCTCTTTTCTTTTCTTCTTCTTTCTTTCTTTCTTTCTTTATTTATTTTAGTCAGAAGCCCTTTCCTGTTTCTTGGTCAGCTCCATTTGCCCATGCCTTTTGTTGTTGATTTAATTGGCAGTTATTGAGCACATAGCAATAGGCAAAGGAGATATACATATAATTAAGATGATGTTGCTGCCTTTTATAGTTGATAGTCTAATACAGAAGGATCTGACAAGTCACCATTAAATCTCTTATAAATGTGTTTATTTCTTTTTAAAAATATTCATACTTATTAGAAAAAGTTTGGAAGTTACAGTGACTTTTACTTTAAATAAAAATAAAATACTATATGCTGATTGTAGAAAAAAATTATAAATTACAGAAAGTTATAAAGAAGAAAATAAATCATAATCCTACTATCCAAACAAAACTCTATTAATATTTTGGTATTTTTTTATAGTCTTTTATCTGTGTTACACTTTATGATCATACCGTACATACAACTTTTCACAGTGTAATTCTGCTTACAATTATAATGCAAACATTTTACCTTGCCATTAAAAAGGTTTTAAAAGCATAATGGCTACATAAGATTACATGTTATATGTATACAATAATTTTCTTAAAAGTGCCCACTTGGACATTCTAGTTGTTTACCTTTCTCTACTTTCATGAACATCTTTATTCATAAGTATTTATTTACTTTTTAGAATACTTCTTTAATAAGAAATAGGATTACTGGGTTAAAAGTCTCAACTTATTTCAAATTTTTAGTACATATTGCCAAAGAACAGAAAAATTATATTGGTTCTTGTTCCTTTCCCCTCACTCTCATGCCCAAATTTTGTTTGGTTTCTGATTATTTTTAAAGTCTGAGATTATATATGTATATATATATACAATTTGTAATTGTATTTATATATCATTTTATATTCTATTTCTTTGGCTTAGCAAAAACGTTTTTTTACGTACTATTTCACATTGTGTGTAAATCTTTTAATAGGCACATAATAATCTTTGGATATAATTATCGTTTGGCAAATATTTGTCTATTATTGGAATTTAGTGTTTTTCCAATATTCAACATTATGCATAGTGTAATTTTTGTGCATTAAAACAGACTTTATGATCTGATTTTTGAAAGCTGGCTTTCAATTCTCCCTCACTTCTAATTACCTTATGACTTGGGCAAGTTACTTCACTTCTTGAAGCTTTTTTATTCTTCCCTAAAAAAAGCTTATAGTTTTGGAAATATTTACTTCATCAGATTGTTGTGATAATTCAGTGAATAATATAACAATGTGCGTAGAAAAGTGCCTGTCACAAAATTGAGTGCTCAACAAAAAATAAAATTCAAAGTTTTTTTTTACAATCATGTTTCCCTTAGTTGGCTTGCTTAGTTTAAATTAGGCACCAATAAAACACCTAAATCTTGATTAGGTTAAGATCAGTATAAACGACACTTCTTCTAGTTAACTCATACTCATTTAGATACTGTCTGCTGTGCTCAACTTCAGAGCTCCTAGATTCCCGAAGCTGAAATAGCTGACACATAATTTTCAGCAAAAATTTTAGAAACTGTGACTGATCAAAGTTACTCAATTCCTGAGGTAAAGATGTGTGAGAAAAAGTGGAATTGAGGGTATGAGCACCAAGCTGATTGAGAAGGGAAGGTTTCGGTGGTGAGACGCCCAGTTGGAAGAATGCACAAGAGACCAACATGAGAATGAAAAGGCAAGCATCAATTTTATTGTGGGGAGCACACTTCTGTTGCAGGAAGTGCAGTCTATTTCAAGCAGTGGGCTTCTGCTTCTGCTCTTCTTCTGCTCTCCTTTCTTGTGCTCCTCTTCTGCAACTTTCTGCTTCCCAGGGGACCACATGGCTCCACACATTTCAGAGTACAATAGTGGCATTCAGCCACACATGCGTGCTACAATAAGCTGAATTATGTTTACATATTTTAGGTGCAGGCCCCTGCTACACTACTGTAGCATTCTAAATCTAGGGTCCTATTCATAGCTGTAAGCCTGGATCACAGCCAGACCTGGGACCAGCCACACCTGGGATGTGCAGAGGGGAAGAATGGGGTATACTGAGAAGTTTTTAATTTTTTTTCTAATAGGGATCTCCTATTATCACAATTTCTCTGTCCCAAACATGCGCATCCTGTTGGAGTTGATTGATCAATTTTTTGATTGGGCTTATATGAATTTGGCTCTCAAACTAAAGCTTGGTCTGGCTACAAAAATTCTCTTGCAAATTTAGCAACACATTTCTTTCTTTTAAATTAATGTATAGGGTTGCTACTAAACTGTGTCAACCTTGCATTGCAGGGCTAGGTCTCCTTGGTATCTCAGGATGTTGCAATATGGTAGAAATGTGCTGGGAGAAATTACTCTGGGGTCTGAAGGAGGGTTTATGGACTGAGAGTATGCTGAAGATGAAAAATTGCACCAGATACCAAATTAATACATCATTTGGTCAATAAATATTTATGGGCTGCTCACTCTTTGCTAGATATATTGCCAAATAGTGAGGATGCAAATATAATTAGGACTCAGCCTCTCATTTCCAGGTATTCACAACTGAGTTTGGAAATTGTAGCACAAAATAATTACAATGCACAGTGAAGGCAAAGCATCATGTGTTAAGTGTTGTGGAGAAAGGGTTTTTCACTAGAAATACAATTTTAAACTAAGTTGCTGTTTATGAGTAATGTATCGAAAGATATACAATGAGTACATATGCATTTAACAGAAGACCACTTTCACCAACTAGGGTATTAAAAGGATTTGCAACAT
>NW_011888818.1:4737667-4742775 GCF_000151845.1 Pteropus vampyrus
CCCTCACATTTGATTTCTAATTAAACTATAAAATTTTGGTTTTAAACTGATTCTTTTAAGGATGATAAAAATGGTCTTTATGTCTTAATGGTCACTAATAAAAATTTAAATAGCAACTGAGAACTCATTCACTTTTTAGCAGGCTACGGCTACTGCCATTGTGGTAGCTGTGCTCTTGACCATTATTTTACTCTGAGAAATATTAATTTGATTGTCTCTAGTCATGGGCTTGACTGGTTCATTCACCAGTCTCCAGATCCCAGGATTTTAATCAATTTAAAGCCATTCGTCTTCGTATGGCCCCAAATAGTTTTCTTTTGACATTTTTGGGGTTATTTCTTTTCCTTTTCTAGGTGGGGGCTCTCTTTCTAGAATACCTCTAGACAGATGTTGGGGTTGCTTCACTGATTGTTCATGTATTTTAATGATTTACTCTTGTCTTTTCTATCCCTGTATGGCTCTACATTATGAAAAGTGTTCTTGACTTCAACTCTCAAACCTCAACTATTTCCTTTGTATTACTTATATCTTATATTCAATTTATATTTAAGTGACTTTGATAAACATTTTATTATGAAAAAAATAAAATTGCTAAAGGAAATAAAATTATAGGGAACTTTCTGGATTTATGTTCCTAAAATGAATAAAAATAATGAAATGCTAATATACTATTAGAACGTAAAACACAGAGGAAAGGCATTTTTAATTTGACCTTTTTACTTTGATTTAAAATTTCAGTAATCATAGGTATTATCTTGTACTTCACCCTAAGTAACACTAAATAACATGTAATAATGAAGTTCTGATTCTTTAGTTGATTAACCATTGTTCAATTGTTTAAAAAGGTAAAGTAGTCATTAATTTCTGAAAAAAAAAAACTTTTAGAATTTTAAGCAGCAAAATCATTTAAAAGAGGACTAATAGTTTTAAAAGTGTACAAACTCTTCCGTTTTAAAATTGCACAAAAATTATAGATATGTTAACTAATAAAAATCATTTTCCAACCAACTTGTCTTCAGGCTATTCACTTAAAATTGAAAGAAATGAGTCAAAAAAAACTTGCTAAAGAAGCAGAGCAGATAGAAACTTCTCAAACTAAAATGAAATTTACTTGCAGCTCTTTTAAAAAGTGCTAAATGTTGCAAGACCGTTCTATATTTACCAAAAGCTCTGATAAATTCTAGATCAAAAATTTCCAAATTCATAAAATCATTTAAGTTTAAAGAATACTCTACAGTGTACAAACAATGAGACACTGATATTTTTAACATTTGGAAACCTAAAGATTTTATTTAAAGATTTTACTTTAATCAGTTTATCAAGTGGCCCTCCCTACACCATCATCTCTTTTCTATTGCATGGCTTATTAATTTATATTTGTCATTTTTTTATTTTATTGAGATATTGACATGTAACGTTATATTAGTTTTAGATATACAACATATTATTTATACATATATGTATGGTGAAATGATCACAATAGCTAAGTTAACATCGATCACCATACATAATTATGTTTTTCTCTTGTGATGAGAACTTTTAAGATCTACTCTCTTAGTAACTTTCAAATATATGATGCAATATTATTAACTACAGTAACCATGCTGTACCTTACATGCCCATAACTCATCTATTTTATAACTGGACAGCTGTATTTTTTGACTACCTTCACCCATTTTTCTTACCTCCAGTCCCTGCCTCTGGCAACCGCCAATCTGTTACTGTTTACCAACTTCCAGAGTGATTTTCCTATTTCTAAGGGAAAAAATATATATATACAGATAGATAGATAGATAGATCAATAGAGTCAGAGTTAAAGTAAAGTGGACAAATAAAAATACTATATATTGTTTTTAGAGTCACAATAAGTATTTAATATAAAAAAAAAAATCCAAATATACAAAACATTCATGATAAAGTGGCTGCCTCTTATAAAGGAGGAAAGTAGAATAGGAGGAATGAAGAAAGAAAGAAAGAGTATGAAGAATGATGTTCAATTTTGTGTATAAGAATTTTTAAAAAAATCTGATGGAAATATGAAAAATGATAGACATATATTAATTTTGACTATCAGATATATAGATATTCATTATATTATTTGTATTTTTATATTTTTTATCTAAGAATAAAAATTAAAATTTTCTTATAGTATAATACCTAGTAGAGATATTTAGTAAAGTAAATATTAATTCCAATACATTTCCCAGGCCTTTAAACTAGCAAAAATTATGTAACAATTTTTAATCTTAATGCAATAATCCAAAGTCTGAGGAAGTTTATGCCACTGGACCCCAGCATTACTTCTGGAATTTTGTTAGCCTTTATAAGTGTCTTTTGAATTAAGAGATATTATAAATAAACATTATTTTAAAACAAATTGTAAGTATATCAGGATTTAACTTAAATCAATCTGAATCTTACTCATTTCTTGTATAAAATACCTCTTTTATCCTCTAAAATATTTAGGCATACTATGTTCTTTACAGTGTGTGTATAATTCTTACCTTAAGGAAAAATACCAATTAGACTTGATTAGAGAGTAGATTCCTTGGGGATAGCTAGAGAAAAGCTCATTAAATTTAATTATTATAAAAATAGCAACAAGATGAAAGATGAGTTTTTTTCCTATAACTGGTATTCTGAGTCAGTAAACATTCTCACTGTGTGTGTTCCCATGTTGGCACTCCTTTAATGAAACATTCATTTTTAACCATGCACTATGACAAATTCAGCTGAAGTAAGAGTTTGCTGTGGCAATTGCCTAGAATCCCCACAGAACGTCTCAAAATGTATTGCTCTCTTTGGAAGAATAGTTTGAATTGACTGTAGATAGTGACCAGCAAGATCTGGCAGGTCATGGAAGGAAAAAATTTTAACGTATATAAACATATCAAACTTTTCCATATTATGAATGATTACTTGATAGCAAGGGTTAATTAGGTTAAAGAATAGTTTTAAGAAATGTAGAGAAACAGGCAAAGGCCAGAATATTTTTTTCCTAGCATTTGTTACTTATCAAAATTTAACTCTCTTATTTCCTTATATTCCAACTCTCTGCACTGAAAAAATAGATAAAAATGTGTCTTAATTACTTAACTGATTTATTGATTCACTCATTTACTCATAATTCATTCATTTTCAACAACGTATTCTGACAAAATGTGTCATATATGGGCCAGACATGAGACAGCAAAAGTGGCCTCAGGGCATTTAGAGGCCCAAAAATAAATTACAGTACAGTTTAAAAGTAATATGATGAGTGAATGTGAGAAGTACATGTAAATCATACAGAAGTATTAAGGAAGGAGAAATCATTGAGAAATATTAAAGAGGGAGTATTATTTCTCTTAAAGGTCCTGGAGGAAGTCAGAATGTGGTAGAAATTAGCTGGTAACTATAGAAGATACATCTTTTACTATCTCTTAAATTTTACCATAGGAATAGTTATCTACCTTCTTTCGAGCAAATATGTGCCCCATGTGCCTACATCTGTGCATCATTAAAAAAACAAAACAAACAAACAAACAAACCTGTATCGTTAAATAAACATGACTATTTTTACCTATATGCTACTGGGCTCATATACAATCTTACAGTTTCTGCCATTTTGCAGCAGACTATATGGATATAAAAATGATTCCACAAATCAAATATCACTCCAATAAAAAAATGTACCAGGGATATTGGAAAACAATCTATAGATGAGAAATGAAAATAAGTATAACAAAGAGATATGAATTATAATAGATACATGATAAATACAAGAATAGAATAATTGACCATCACATTACAATAACATGAGAATCGAGGCTGTCATCCATAAAATAAGTAAATTTTAAGAAATAAACTATACCTACTGCTAATATTATTAGTTATTAATCTTTTAAAAAAGTAATCTGTCGGTATCTCAAAAACCTTAAAAATATTCTACTTCTAGGAATTTATTCTAAAGAAATAATCAGAGACAGAGGTTAGAATTCCATTATAAAGTTAACTACTGAATTATTATCTAAAATAGCAAAGTGTTAGAAATAACATCAATGACCAAAAATAAAAAATAAAAGAACTTTCTAAATAAATGATGGTCCATTTATGTGAAGAAATATTATCCAGCTATTCAGAATTTTATTCTCAATATTCGGTTATAATAAAATATATTCATAATTTAATTTATATATTAACTGAGGCCATTCATTCACTAGTGATTCATTTACCAAACATTGATGGCTATTTTACTGTATAGATAGCTCTGTATCTATTTGAGAAGCACAGTGGTGTACAAGACCTGTCCTTGCCCTCATGAGGATTAGAGTCTAGCTATGGAATTAAACAAAGAGTCAGACAATTTGTAGGTGATACTGTGTGTATGTGTGTTGAGAAAGAAGGGCAAGGTACTAGGAAAACATAAGAAAAATTTGGCAAAGCAAAGTGTATTGAGTCGGTCAACTTTGACTTGTTGAGACTTCCTCAATTGCTGTCTAAGATGAGACAATAAGAATAAAGGCAGATAAAGAATGTTTGGAAGAATTTTTCAGGTAGAAGAAAATTTATATACCAATGTCCAAAGGGAAAAAAAAACAAGTATTTCCTGTAAAGTATAATTTAATTTTTTGTGAAGTATATGATCTCTGCAGGAGGTAGAGCTTTGGTTGATAGCTACAATTTTTCCTCGATTTAAACTTTTTATTAATTCTTGTTTGCCATAAACATGGTTTGCTATTAAACCAGGAAAAAATAATCTTATAAATTTTCAAGAGATTTAAATGATTAGAGGAGCCTGACCTTCAAAAGAATACTTGAATTTATTCTGCACACTCATTAAGAGGTCTCTCATGTTTCAATAATTTAACATCAGAATCGGGATATCAATCTATCAACCCATTTCACATGCTTCACCTATGAAAATTTAGGACTTCAAGCAGAATATCCCGGATGTTTAAAAATAAGGTCATATGGTAAAATATTACTCAGCAACACATATTTATCTCACATATATCAGGGTCACGAGGCTATCACATAATTTAAAGACAGGGGCAAAGTATTAGTACAATTACCTGCCCTAATGTCATAAGAAAAATCAATAATTGCTCAGAGGATCTAGCTTGCTT
>NW_011888818.1:4742825-4745840 GCF_000151845.1 Pteropus vampyrus
ACTTAGAAGGGCCTATTAGAGAGACAAGAAATGCCATTGCACCCACCAGCAGGATCTACAATATATTTTAAGTGCCATGTTAAGTGACACAAACAGTAAGTTCCTAGGGAGAGCAAAACTCATTTATCAGCAGCAGCCCTCAGTTCTTTGCCACCCTGGACTCTCCATAGGGAAGCTCAGAACATGGGCAGCTGCTTCATCCAAGCCAGGACAGGAATAGTCATTAGCAAGACAAAATGGGCCCAGGAAGTCAGAGAGAGATTCCTGGAAGTATCACCTGAGCACTTCAGAAAGGGAAAATATAGGCAAGGAAAGAATGACATTGTTCTCTGTTGTACATTCAGAGAACCATTTTGCTGTGAATAAAGACATTTTGGGAAGTAATTGTAATTTTCTGTCATTAATTCTACTTTCGTGATTGCTCTTACTGGTTCATGGTTGCACAAGTGTTTTATTATAATGGAGGTCTCATGATTCTGATTTTAATCTATCCTGAAGATCAAAAAAACGGATTCTTATTTCACAGTTATATTTCCTTAATTGTAGACAAAGTATATATCCTTTAAATATTATATATTGCTATTTTATTCAGAAACAAATTATATTAGTTATCTATTGCAGCACAACAAATAATCTCCAACTTAGCAACTTAAAACATTGCATATTTATTGCCTGAGTTTCTGCGAATCTGGAGTCCAGGCTTGCCTTGGCTGGGTCCTCTGCTTTAGGGTCTCTCACAAGGTTCCAATCAAGGTGCTGGCTTATGCAGTGGTCTCATCCAAAAATCTGACTGGGAAAGATCACTCTTGCAAGTTTACTTGCATTGCTGATGACAGAATTAAATTCTTTGTGGGCTGTGTGACTGGGAGACTAAATTCTTTGCTAGCAGTCACAGGTAACCTTCAGTCGCTTGCCACCCACGTTTCCCGTGAGGCAGCTCATAACATGGCACCTGGCTTTATCAAAGCCAGGAAGGGAACTGGTCTGTTACCAAAATAAAATTTGTAATTATATGTAAAGTAATCATGGTAGTGATATTCCATCAACTTCTGTGTTCTTTTATTTAGAAGCAAGTCACAGTTCCTGCCCACTCATTGAGAATGGATTATACAAGGTCATGAGTACCAGGAGGCAGAGATCATTGAGGGAGGAGTCACTTCAAAATCTTCCTACCAGACAAATTGACATCTTTTATATGCTTAAATGGGTTACATAAGTGAAGCTGCAGAAAATGCAAAACTTTTAATTTAATACATGTGATTACTAAAGATATCCTTGACTAGATGTGGTAAACTAGATTGTCAGTTTCTGGTTAATGTAGACTATAAACTCTAGATGCTCCACTAATTACTATATAATATTCAACTCCACTCATACTGGTTCAATTGTCTATAATATCTAGAGATTGGACTAGAAATAATTTTAATGCTAATATTTTAGTTCTGTGAATCACACACAGTAATTTGAAGCTTTAAGGTAAGTTTAGTAAAAAGGTTTTTTTAAAAAATATTTTATTTAAGTGGAAGTTTTTTTTTTTCTACCTTAGCAAGTCTACATGATATGAAAGTTGGGTTTGTTCTCTACCGTACAGAATGTGCCATTTTAAAATACGGGTGACCATACTGGTACTGTATTGATTTATAATCTACATTGCATTGTATTGCAACCTAATCGTGTAGTCTGTAAAATGTAGAATTGTGCAAACATAATCAGGAGCAGTGTCCCTGGATTCATTTAGAAAACAAAGTCCAGTGCAAAAGTAGGATGATTAAATTGTGTATTATTACTGGGGATCAGCTGAGTTAAGGCATTTCCATGTCTGGTTTGCCGAGATCTTACTATTTAACTATCTACTTTCACATAACCCTTGTGTGTGGTGATCACATTTATATAATCAACATAGTGTCCTGCCACAAGCATGCAATTTTCTTGGCATTGCAAGATGTGTTGACCCACTCTGTTGCCAAAAAATTCTCTTAACTTTTTCTACTGAAGAAAGAAAGGAGAGAGGTTTAATTTGTGTAAGTTTGGCATGTGCTCAAATAGGGAAAAGTAAAAACTCTAATAGAATCAGATACCAGAAAAAAAATTTATTCAGCCTGCTATGTACCTGAGTTTGCTGTGTAATATTTCCCAAGAGCTTCCTTCTTTCCCCCACCAAAAATGTTTTATCCAAAAGATTATAGTTATTTGGGGGAGGGGGAACTCAAAGAATGGAGTCGGGGATGTTCTGACCATGCTTATTTAATTATTATTCACCAATACAGGACTTGGCGAGAAATGCTAGGGAGAGTTATAGTATTTTTCATTCTAAAACACAGCGCATCCTTTTCAAAAGACCTTGACAGACTACTCAGCAACTCCACAGATCCAAATGCAAACTATATATTCTTCCTGGAGAAGGCAGTAAAAGGCATTGGTATGCAAAAATGCTGAGCAAGCAGGAAACACTGGAGGACTCTAGTAGGACAAATGATCATATCTTTCTGGTGAGAATCAAAAGAAAGATCCTAGCCACTAGTGAGCACTTAAGATCGCCAGGACACTTCTCCCAGGATAGGATCCTTAAACTAAGTGTTCTGGAAATATTCCAACTTGGGTAATTGTTTTACCCCTCCCTAAATCTCTTTTCCTTCCCATTTATATTGAAAGCATCTAACTTTCTGTCCTTAATGGATTACTCTTTCAACACCTATAAGGGCATATTGTAAGAAAGCAAATGCAAATTTGTGTGTAAATTGTCAAATAAAGTTTGTAATACTATTATCTTTATTACTACTATCACTAATTATGTGTAGTTATCTCCTAGAGTATTTTGTTGTTTTGGGATATTGTCTTTGTTTGTGGCTTTGTTTCATTATTCTTCTAATCTTATAATATAAACTCAGTCCCATTTCCTAAATTAAGTGAATTCATTTTACCTTTGGTTATATAGTATTTTATTTTAGTAGCATAAGTTTACTTATATCACACCTAGTAAGAGCCATGTTTTAAGTATATCTGGAATTGACAAAC
>NW_011888818.1:4745890-4748507 GCF_000151845.1 Pteropus vampyrus
ATCAGCTGAGTTAAGGCATTTCCATGTCTGGTTTGCCGAGATCTTACTATTTAACTATCTACTTTCACATAACCCTTGTGTGTGGTGATCACATTTATATAATCAACATAGTGTCCTGCCACAAGCATGCAATTTTCTTGGCATTGCAAGATGTGTTGACCCACTCTGTTGCCAAAAAATTCTCTTAACTTTTTCTACTGAAGAAAGAAAGGAGAGAGGTTTAATTTGTGTAAGTTTGGCATGTGCTCAAATAGGGAAAAGTAAAAACTCTAATAGAATCAGATACCAGAAAAAAAATTTATTCAGCTTGCTGTGTACCTGAGTTTGCTGTGTAATATTTCCCAAGAGCTTCCTTCTTTCCCCCACCAAAAATGTTTTATCCAAAAGATTATAGTTATTTGGGGGAGGGGGAACTCAAAGAATGGAGTCGGGGATGTTCTGACCATGCTTATTTAATTATTATTCACCAATACAGGACTTGGCGAGAAATGCTAGGGAGAGTTATAGTATTTTTCATTCTAAAACACAGCGCATCCTTTTCAAAAGACCTTGACAGACTACTCAGCAACTCCACAGATCCAAATGCAAACTATATATTCTTCCTGGAGAAGGCAGTAAAAGGCATTGGTATGCAAAAATGCTGAGCAAGCAGGAAACACTGGAGGACTCTAGTAGGACAAATGATCATATCTTTCTGGTGAGAATCAAAAGAAAGATCCTAGCCACTAGTGAGCACTTAAGATCGCCAGGACACTTCTCCCAGGATAGGATCCTTAAACTAAGTGTTCTGGAAATATTCCAACTTGGGTAATTGTTTTACCCCTCCCTAAATCTCTTTTCCTTCCCATTTATATTGAAAGCATCTAACTTTCTGTCCTTAATGGATTACTCTTTCAACACCTATAAGGGCATATTGTAAGAAAGCAAATGCAAATTTGTGTGTAAATTGTCAAATAAAGTTTGTAATACTATTATCTTTATTACTACTATCACTAATTATGTGTAGTTATCTCCTAGAGTATTTTGTTGTTTTGGGATATTGTCTTTGTTTGTGGCTTTGTTTCATTATTCTTCTAATCTTATAATATAAACTCAGTCCCATTTCCTAAATTAAGTGAATTCATTTTACCTTTGGTTATATAGTATTTTATTTTAGTAGCATAAGTTTACTTATATCACACCTAGTAAGAGCCATGTTTTAAGTATATCTGGAATTGACAAACATTTTTTTAAAAATTCCCCAAAAGGTCTGACCTTTCTAAAAAAAATCAAGTACTCTTTCCCATCATCCATTTATTTTTTAAATCAACCCCCAAGAAGCCAAACAGTAACCCATGAGATTTCTTAGTTTTGCCAGTCTGCATTTCTAAGTTTCAGATAAGCCTAATATAGGAAATATATAAAACCAGTGACCATCCTATTAAGCAATCTGAAAAAAAAGAGGCTAAGGCTAAGTCTCTTCAAACTGTTACCTGAAATTGTCTTCCCTACCTTAAGATTTTATTAGAAATTTAGATTTTATTTGAAATATAGAACCCCAGAGAGTTGAAATAAAACTGTTAACCATTAGGCGTGCTATAGGGTTAAGTAAATTTTCTTTTTCTGGAAGCAATTTTAATCAGGTGGCAAGGAAGTTATAATGAGAATACAGGAACTTGAGAATAGGAAAAGACAAAGTGTGATTTAATGGGAGCAAAAAAAAGATGCCCAGAAAAGTCCCCAGAATGATCAGAGGTCTACTTCATCCTCTTTATCTGGGTCTGATTCAGTTTAAGTTTTTATGCTTCTCTATATTTAAGTGACCAGGCTCCCTCCTACACATCTATTGCAAATCCACTGGATATTCTTATTATATTCTTAGCAACATTTCTTCATAGAACTAGACAATATAAAAATAACTTGAACTTTCTTAAATTGAGTGAAGTGTACACCAGGCTTTTTTATTCTCCTAAAGCCTTTCTCTAACATAATCCTGAAATAGCCCCAAGAAATTGTTGATGGATTTGTGGGAGTTTAACACGTATTTAAAGGGAAAATTTAACCATGTACGGTGTACAAAGAACATTCTGATTGAAAGATGCTATATAAATGAGAGATATTTTTTCTTATTCTGTTCACACTCAGAAAAAAATGTTGAAAACTGACCATGGCATGTCTATAGATAGAAGATATTCAAATTTTAATGAATGTGATTCAGATTCGTGTAGGAGTATAGATTGGGTCCTAAATCTAAGACCTCTATGAGCTATAAATTAAACAACTTGGCAAAAATAATATCAGAAAAATCTGTTTTTGTTTTGAGATTTTTGGATAAGTATCTACTTCTAAAATCTTGCTATAGATTGACTGAGTTCGGGTGATTTTTAAAAATCTTTAACTTCATGAGATGACTTGATATATTTTTCCTGACAGCCTATGATACATTAGCCAGAATCCTAAAACTCCACATAAGACAGACGTCTGTGTCCATAGGAAATGTCTCGTGACTGAATTGATTCAGTAGGGCTTTTTCAGTTAACTTAGTAGAATCAATAAGTTCTCAAGGAGTTGGTATCCCTAGAAAATTCTAAAAGCTATTTAAACCAATAAAACCTCAATCCTGTCTATCCTGGGACTT
>NW_011888818.1:4748557-4749190 GCF_000151845.1 Pteropus vampyrus
CTAAATCTAAGACCTCTATGAGCTATAAATTAAACAACTTGGCAAAAATAATATCAGAAAAATCTGTTTTTGTTTTGAGATTTTTGGATAAGTATGTACTTCTAAAATCTTGCTATAGATTGACTGAGTTCGGGTGATTTTTAAAAATCTTTAACTTCATGAGATGACTTGATATATTTTTCCTGACAGGCTATGATACATTAGCCAGAATCCTAAAACTCCACATAAGACAGACGTCTGTGTCCATAGGAAATGTCTCGTGACTGAATTGATTCAGTTGGGCTTTTTCAGTTAACTTGGTAGAATCAATAAGTTCTCAAGGAGTTGGTATCCCTAGAAAATTCTAAAAGCTATTTAAACCAATAAAACCTCAATCCTGTCTATCCTGGGACTTAGGCAGAATTTCTCTTTCTAATTGGAATGAGAAGGTATATATGTAGATGGGTGTATTAAAGGGCATAGATATGCCTGATAAAAAAATGTATTCTATTACAGACAACATACGCTTCTTAGTGCTAAAAACTATAAGTTGGTAAGAGCAACCCAGGCTCCAGCTGTGGCCACCATATCATTTTTTTAAGAAAAATAAAGTGAATTGAGCCTTTTTTTTTTAAAAAAAAGAGTAACCTTTTT
>NW_011888818.1:4750102-4759065 GCF_000151845.1 Pteropus vampyrus
TAAAACTCCACATAAGACAGACGTCTGTGTCCATAGGAAATGTCTCGTGACTGAATTGATTCAGTTGGGCTTTTTCAGTTAACTTGGTAGAATCAATAAGTTCTCAAGGAGTTGGTATCCCTAGAAAATTCTAAAAGCTATTTAAACCAATAAAACCTCAATCCTGTCTATCCTGGGACTTAGGTAGAATTTCTCTTTCTAATTGGAATGAGAAGGTATATATGTAGATGGGTGTATTAAAGGGCATAGATATGCCTGATAAAAAATGTATTCTATTACAGACAACATACGCTTCTTAGTGCTAAAAACTATAAGTTGATAAGAGCAACCTAGGCTCCAGCTGTGGCCACCATATCATTTTATAAGAAAAATAAAGTGAATTGAGCCTTTTTTTTAAAAAAAAAAGAGTAACCTTTTTCACAAATTTATGCCAGTGATTACATATTAAAGTGGCATCATCAAAAAGGGGAAATCTATGAGCAGTGATTGGAGTATATTGTTTGTGGTTTCAGGATCACTGTATCATCAGTTGCACATTAAGCTAATGGCAAATATCGCTTCCATTTTTAAAAAATTTTGAAAGATTTAATATAGCACCTAATGCTATAACATTCACAAAATGAAACAAACAAAAAATTTAAACAAACGCACTTAGCATCCACACCAAATATACCCAGAGGAAATCAATTACAGAGGTGTTTCCAGGGTTTTGGCCACATCCCAGGTATTTTATCTTTAAATCTTTTATACTTTGATTTACCTGTGTCCAATTTGATTTTCAGACATGATATAAAGGGTTTCATGTTTGTATTCATTGACAGAATTTGTTGTAAAGGCTTGAAGAAACCTATTAAATAAGCAACACATAGTATCCATCTTGTTCGGTTCAGAATTCATCATTCTCACTCGTTCGTTGACTGGCACAGTACAAGGATACAAGAGTTACCTAAAGTGATGTGACACCGCAAGACACATCAATCAAGGATTGTTTGAAAAAGGATACAGTTTAGTTTAAAAAGTTTTGTCTTTTGGAAGAAAATGGTTTTAAATTTGTCTTAGAAAAAAAAGATGAAGGGCTAATTCAAAAGTAAAAGAGAAAAAAAATACAGTATTGATCCAAATGCTGCTTGCTGAGTCATAAAGAAATTGAAAAGGCTCTAAGGAAAGAAAGATAACCAGAAAAGCTGATGGAAACCCTGAGGAAAATGTTTCAAATGAGATCACTGCATCATAATCTTTTCATGTTCGTGAGCTCATCAAGGCTTCAAAGAGAAGGATGGTGGAAACTGGGATTGTACCTCAGTGAAAGTGCATACGAATAGGTTTAAATTACTTCAGAAATGTTCAGTGGCCCTCAAACAGATTTAATACTTTAACCTAGGTTAGATTTTGCAGGGAGGTAGGTAATTGGGATTCTTCTTTGGCAAGAATATCATCTGCTTTGGAAGGAGCAGAACCAAGCTACTTTATTTCGTTTACATTCAGGGATGGGATGTAGAGTAGAATCAAGACCCCTCTCCATCTGCTGCTTTCACTCCAGTTACTAAGTGAAATCACATGTGGAGTTTTTATTGATTACCCTGATAGTAACATGTGTCTTCTTCAGAATAATTTAAATGATTTAAACACGAGAATTTTGAGATACAAAACATTTGTCATGATAAGAAGTAGTATTTCAGACTCTCCTTAATCTTCAGAGGTCTTGAAATCAATATGCTGTAGTTTTCTTACTCTCTAGGAATATATATTGTGATAGTCAATACATCTTTCTTTTATATATTACACAGGATCATCAGGTGATAATAACTCTTTTTTGTTTAAATGTATAATCTTTGCCTTTTTTAACCAATATCTATGTTCTAAACAGGTGTATTTCTGTCTGATTTATTCCTTTGAGATATGAAGTATATTAGAAATTCCCTGGAGTTTAAAATATCATTTAAAATTTGACTTTTAGCAATTATGGGAGAGAGCTCAAAATCATGTGAGTCCAAATGCTCAATGAGCAGATAGGCAAAAACCTATGCAAACAAATGTCTTCAAATTATTCCTATAAGAGTTTGATGAAAGGGTAATTCCTTCTTTAATAAAATGATGAGGATGGACAAAAACTGGGTAAGAAATGTAAAATGTTGCATCGGAAGGATTTACTTTAATTTTATAAATGGTATGCAAAATGACTATCGAGCTAGGTGAGCCATGCCCATCTTCTAGGTCCCACAGTGTTGCTAACGTCAATTTTATATTGACCTTTTACTCTTACTATCTGAGAATATCCAAAGATGGCTCCTGATTATTTCATCAATTAATATTTATTGGCTCCTTCTCCTAAGAAAGTGGGTAGACTATGGATATCAAGATGGATATCAAGATAGATATAGCTTCTGTCCTCATGGGGTTTATAATACAAAGCAAAAGAAAAGAATTAAGCATAAAATGCTAAATAACTTCTAAAAAAACAAACAAACAAACAAACTCCCTTGAACTATGGGAGAGTGTGATGAGACAACCTAATCTAACCAGGAATGAGGATGGAGAGTGTTGTCAGAATCTCGGTAACAATTTTCTCCCATAAGAATGTAAAAACATAAGTAAGTAGGAATCAAGATTTATATGAGATTTTAATCATCATCTGATACCAAAATCACTTCTTAAAAATCCTCAACTAATGTTTTTTAAATCTCTGCATATGCAACTACTCAAAGATACCTTCTGGGTATTTTATTCCATCTTTGGCCAACTTGGTTACATAATGAAAGTAAATTTTTCTGTTCCATATTTTGCTTTTTGATCTGAATTCCACCACTTTAAAAACAAATAGTATTTATTCAATTTTTATTCCACATGACTATATTTAGATACTGCAAGGAGAGTTTTATACTTTCCCCAAGACTTTTATTTTCAGCAAAATTCCTTTGATGGAATATTTTTAATCTATTTAGTAATTATGATCATCATCTTTTAAATGGGATATAATTTATTTGGTTTTCCACAGTAAAATGTGGTGAGCTAGTTAATGTTGAAATCATTTTGTCTTGCAAATTTTTTAAAATAAGAGTGCAGAATTTAACATTTATTATTATTAAATTTTATCTTATTAAGTGCTACCTGATATTTTAACTAGTGGGGAACTTTTGGATCTTACTTAGTTTCTCAGTGTATTCCAGGTCCCTGAGTGTTCATAATTTGGGTAATGTGATTAATTGATTTTCTACATCATCAGAAGAATTATTAAAAATCAAACTGGTAATAAATATATAAGAAAAATGACTTTCTCATTCTCTCTGTTTTCTATAAATTTGCTGAGGAGTGTTTTAGTTATTTGTATTTAACTAACATTTGTTGAACATAATTGTTTGAAACACTGTAGACTTTAACCAAGAAAGTCTACAGTGGGGAAGATCAAAGATGAATAAATATAAAGCACTTCTACTTGCAAAAAATAGTGAGAACAATGTTAAATTTAGTGTCAGGCAGTTCAGAATTGATATTATTCCATATTTGCTACACTCGCTGTGCGACCTAGAGGACATCACAAACCTCTGAATGTTGATACTCTGACATAGAAACACACACACAGTAACATACACATATCTGCCTTAACAAGATATTGTGAGGATTGAATTATTATTATATGTAAGAACTTGGCTCTTGGCAGTTAGATTTTCTCTCTCCATAGAAGTTTATAATAGCTTTGGGGAGACTGGTCCACAAATAATAGAAGAGTTTGAGTGAAAGTGGTGGGTACTTGGGAGATAGAAGTGGCCAGAGTTGAATGTGTTAATGTCACCAGCTAAATGCTTCTAATTTTGAATACTGGTATACAACTTTAAAGTATTCGCTGGCTAAAGGTAGATAATTGGAGGGCAGAGAAATTGTCTGGAAGTGGGGTATGCTTCAGATACCAAAAATAAATATACAGATGATAACATCCTTAACAAAGAGATTTTCTGCAAGTATAATTCATGTTGCTAGCTAGGAGTCTTCATTTATTAAAGTTACTTCTCTCTGTCTTAGCTCCAATTCTCCTTCTAAGTCAACAAATATATGTGAGTAAGAATCTCATTTTCAGTTCTCAGATCGTTCAAAGAGAAGTCAACAGAATTCAGTGTAACAGAGAAATTGCACTTATAGAGAATCCTTTGATGTTATCATTGCTTTTATATATTTTTTATAAAATACATAAACATATATATATTTATAAAATAATACTTTCCCTCCCTCTCCTCCAAGTTCAGCCTTCCATTTCTTTCAGCCAGGAAGGTCATGCTGCTACTATCTATTGTTACTGTGTCTGGTCCAGAGCAGTAACCTTCAGGATGATCTTTTCAGGACAATAGCATTTCTCAGCATTTGTTTCTCACCTGAGAAGTGACAGCTGGCTTTATCACCCTTTCCATGCACTTCCCTGAATAAAGAACAAACTTCACAGCAATTTCAGATAGAAGCAACAAATAACAAGTGACTGTTAGATCTCAAAGAAAGCATTTTATGAGCACTGCTGTGAATTGCCATTTAAGCCAAGCTTCCTCACCTCCCAAAGACATACTCTCACCTGAGAAAGACTTTGCCTCAGAAATACAAACACCCACTACCACTGGGCCTTACCAGCCCCATAAGTGGAGGCACCAAATGGTACCAAATGTGCAGAGATTCGGACGATGCAGTCCCAGTTTTTAAAAATCTTAACTTAGTTGAAATAATGGGCCAAGTATGAGTTATTATGTACAATGTCTGTGTGTATTGCGGGGGTGGGGAGGATGCTTTTTTTAATGCCCAAGTGAGCAAGTATCTGTATCTGTGGCTCACTATGACTGTGTTTATACTAAACATGGAAACAGCCTGAGAATTTTCACAAAGAATATTCCAGCCAAAGAATGCCTCATTTGACACACATCACTTTAGCTGCTTTAGACCGACCATAGCAAGATCACAGGATTTGTTGATGTTATTTCATATCTGTCAGTATTTCTTCAGATAAATGTCACTATATATTTAAGGATAGAGCAGACTTTCTTTTATCTCATAAGAAATTCAAAGCTAGCATAATACTTCTTTAATCCTCATCTTATGCTCTAGTTTGAAATTATAAACACTAAATGCCTTTATTAGCACCGATTAATCTGGATCATTGTATTATATTATGATTCTTAAGAAGAGGGAAGTGAAAGTAAGAAAATACTTTTCTCAAATAAGCAAATAAGTACTCTATCTGCCTGGCAGATTTCAATGTCTAAATCAGAATTAAGAAGCAGCAAAAACCAACACAAATTTCCTAGGAAAGGACAGGGATTGTGGCTTTTGAAAAGATTATGTTGACACACGAGCTGAGAAAGCAAAGTACTACCCCCAATAGACCATCAGGAAGAAAATGAAACTGTAAATGAACCAAACAACTTTAATGGAGAAATGAATTGTAACTCCAGGCCCTTTGGATGTAAGCGACATATAGGGTAAATATGGGGAGAAAAAGCAAATCGATAGGTAGTGTCCAGAAAGGTTTTTGGTGACTCTAAAACCTTTTTAAAAGTGCAATTTTAGGCTGATGCTTCATGTACCGCACAGTCTTCTACATTCTTGAAATTTTAGACTGAGACAATACAGATCACAAATTTGATCAAATAATTTAATTATTAATAATGGTAGGATTGCATTGTAATCGACCTTACTCACCAAATAATACAACTTGTCTGAATAAGACATGGAACTTGGTACCTAAAGAGACATAATGATTTGTTACAAACTACCTATTATTTAAATACTAAGTCAGAATTTAGTATTTAACTCTCAAAAACAAGCAAAGAGAAAGTGCTTTGATTTATTTTCCTTTCACTTCATCTTAGTATTTCTATACTAAGTGATATTGTAATGAGGTTTTTCTCTTATAACCTGCTTTCTTTTCTTAATCTTATTACATTTTATATAAATCCTTTACTTGATCTACATTCATTAGCAACTTAATATTTCTTTCCTGCTGGTCTCTAATTCTTTTTTTTAATCACAATATTTTAAATCTGAGGAAATGTATTTATATTTCTGGAGCTTATAAAAAGAGGTTTTAAATCTCCCTTTTATCAAAACAATCTGGTTTCTCTTTTACAAAAAATTGGAAAGGACAAACAGAATAGAATTGAAGCCTAGAGCTAAGTTCTACTCTCATAGAGGCTTTCTAAGCATTACTATAGACATATACACGTGCACACATACACTTACGCACATGCACACATATATACGTACACGCAGATATTCTTTAAATGAAGGACTCACTTTAATTTAACTTATGGTACAAAGAGTAAAATACCATGGTGTCTATAACTAGCCCAGAGGGGTATTTTCTAAAGTAATCTTCACTGTTTCATGGTACTATCTGGATTTGCTTCCAACTATGTGGATCTGCTCCACATATGAACCCACAAATTTGTGCTCTCTATGACTGCTCCTTGCTGCCCAACCAAACTCTAAATATCTTCTGGAAGCAAATCTAAGTAACATCTTTGCAGCCTTCCCTACATCATGAGACCTGTAGCAATATGATAGTTTAGGCCAGCTGACTATTTCAAGATAAGTCTCAGAGTATTATATCTTTGGGATATCATTAGAATATATTATACATTGGCAAATACTTCTCAACTCTTGGACATTCTTCTATTTGCTAGGTTTATCTTCATAAAGTATTGTGTCAAAATGGATTTTCAGCCTCTTCTGTGCTGAAAGGAAAATTTTTCTGTGGATTATAATTGATATCTCATCGTGGAAAGAACACTTATTATGCCACATATTTGCATTCTAGGATCTATGACTTTGTTACTGAATTGAACATCTTTAACAACTTACACTGACCAGCTAATTGACAATTGAAGAAGCCAAATATTAATTTATATTCAGAGATAAACACTATATAATACTGTAATAAGCATGCCCAATGAAAGCAAAGGTAACTTAAATTTGAAAAATAAGTTTTTTTTTTTTAAATAAAAAAGGAGTTCTCGTTAAAACCTGTAGGATACATGTTTATGATGGTCTGACCTTCAAATATTCATATGTTCTGCACCATATTAATATGAAAGCTAACTGCTTTTCATAACAAATTTTTGTGTCAGTAGTTCTACCTCTTTCCTTAGCTTTTATGAAAGCAAATGTTTTGATTCCATTTAATTCAACAATATTACATTAATCTTTAATACCCAAATAAACATACATTTTAGGCATTACAAAAACAAACTAACCAAATGCGCCAACAGTGAAGAAACACGTGACTTTTCAGAATAAAAGCATGAATGTACAAAATGTCAATGAGTAATTGGGAAATTTCCTCTAACAAGGCATCAGAGTGCAGCCTCAGATAATTCTTGGCACAATTATCATGTCCTAAATTGTTATCAAGTATACCTTTTACATAACTACCAAAAGAATATTAACAATGACTCATCTGAATGAAAAAGTAAGTGGCCAACTGACGTCTTTATGATTCTAAAGGGTTCTGCATTACTCTTTATTAGGTAAAACAGCATAATTATTTAGCTTGATTATTCCTTTAGTGATAAGTATCAAGTTATATAGTAACATTTTGCTCTGTAAACTACATACAATCAACTGTTCTTTCTTGAAAATTTCAAATTGTGCTATTTAGAGGATATGGATGTCTACCACCTTAAAGATGATGTATTATTGCAATTTTATAAATATTTCTTGACTTGTTTAGACCTTAAATTTTTTGTCATTTAATTTATGAGCTAATATTTTAAGTCCCCAAATTCCTAGGACACTGAATAGTTTCTATTTCTGGAACTTCAAAACTCATGTGCATTCACCAAGAAAATGTCTTCATACAGGTGTCTTAGGAGACAGTCTGCAGCTCTTTTCTGGCAAAAGACCACATTATGGGGTCTTTCAAAACCAACACAAAGAAGAGTAACTGCTAGTGAATTTATATTTAAAACACAGCTATTTATATTTTATAAAGTGATTTCCATAGTATCTTAATTATATTTCATAAAAAACAGAAAGCAAGAAGGGCTGAAAAGTATGACCTATAACTTAATGAGGAAATAAAGTTATGGGTTGAATGCAAGGACACTGGAGTCAAAATACTGAGCCTGAATCCCAGCTTTGTCACTTATTAACTTTTTTTCTTAATGTTAGTTATTCTCTCTTCTTTAAGTTCTCCAGTTATAAAACAGAAATAATGTTACCACCTACTCATAGGGTTGTTTTGAGCAATATATAACACCTGTTAAACATATTAATTACTGTCTAGTATGTATTATACACTCGATAAATGTTAACTGTTATTCATATTAACAATATTGCTTTAAAATGGAAACACAAGCACAGAGAAGTTCAAATGATGTGCAAAAAAACAAAAGACATGGTTAGTGGCAAATTTGGATTTAAGTCACTCTCTTTCTACTCCTGTGCCATTATCCTTAGCATTTCCCTAATGTATGACAATGTATGATTAAGCACAAAATAGACAATAAAAAGTTATATAAAAATGAACAATATGCATAATTGTATGTGTATATGTCATGTTTTCTGCCATTGAAAACTGATAATTCTAAACATTTGTCTGGAGTTTTTGAATTCCCAGAAGCTGCTTACTAGATACGAATATTTTGTTATGCGTATATGAATATGAATATGTAATATATGTTTTATATATAAACATATATTGATAATATTGGTAAACAAATGGGTTTCAAACAAAAATGGTAATGAAAATATTTATCTACCAGAAGAGTAAGAAAATTTATTTTGTTAAAAATTTGAAAATCTTTTGCTGAAAATTTATTTTTCTTTTGTTTTAATGACTTTTTTATAATAGAAAAAATGTATATTATTTTTGAAAACTTGGGAGGAGAAATAGAAAAGCAAGAAAGAAAATAAGCAAAAATCAAGCAATGGCCAATTCTAAACTTTGTTGAATCATTTTACATATTTGTTTTTAGCCATATATATTTAAT
>NW_011888818.1:4759850-4765417 GCF_000151845.1 Pteropus vampyrus
TATGATCAAGATCACGGAACCCAAATGTGGCAACAGGAAGATGATTTCTTTTCCTCCAAGTTAATAGCCTTAGGTTGACTTTTTTAGACTCATTTGCATTACACATTTTAAGAAAATGTTGTTTACATTTCAGCATGCTGATGTTATTTGCTAGTTTTTATTTTAATGTTGATTAAAAATCACCTGACTTATATGTTTCTGGTGGTTTCTTTAAACAGAATGTAGAGGGCAAAAGAGGCTGACATAAGTGAAATATATTTTATCTAACAATAATCTCTTCCCAGAATGTGTTTTGTAATTTTGTTTGATTTTAAAGGAAACCTTATAAAGTATTTGATGTGATTCTACCATTTGTCAAACAAGAGAAAAATTTCAAGTATATGTTTTCTTTCATAATAAAGTGGAAAATTTATAAAAATTTAATAGATCTAGCTGTAACTGTCATTTAAGGAGAAAAATGTTTTCTTGTGGAATATTTGAAGTCCTAAGGAGAAATTGATCTCATAGAGCAGAAGTTAGCATTAAAGGATTGTCAAAAACTATGAGATAGGGCATTCATAAATAGCTATCATTGTCCTAGATATGCATCAGTTAGTTTCTTCAGTGACTTCAGCAATGGTGTTCACTGCCTTAACAATGGTTGACCTATAAAGGATCCCTGATTCTGCGCTTGTTTCCTCTTCCCCCCTTATTCACTTTGCTGAAGAATCCTCAATTAGCCCTCCCAGGCTCCTGACCAACAAACAGCCTTTGCTCTAACAATTCTCTCTGCCTAGAATGCTTTCTTCCAGACATTTACTTGGCTGAATCTCTCTTCTTCTTCAACAATTGGGTCAAATGTCACCATCTAATGCATCCTATCTGGACTATCTCATTTATTGCTATAATTCGCCTCCTCTGACCAACAAACCCTTGTCTTTCTTACCCTGAGCTATTTCTTTCTTTCTGTTTTATACTACTGATCAACTTCTAAAATATTATACAAATCAGTTACATATTATATTTTTGTTGATCATATTTTTTTCTTTTTCCTATAATGTTCCATCAAGGCAGAGATCTTTTTCTCTATTTTGCATGCTGCTGTACCCTAAATCTTTTGAATAGCTTCTGGAAAATAGAAGGTGCTCAATAAAAACATTTTTTTAAATAAATAAAGAGATCTTAAGATAAATAGTCCGGAGTAGGCTTAGTAGCTCAATTTTTGTTATCAGATACTCAGGTAGTAGTGTGCTGGATGTTCATTGATTGCTAGTTTTATTCAGACATAATGGGAATATTTATACCATTAAAATTGGCAAACAATATAAATCAGAACTTTTCTTTTTGCCTTCAGAGAATGGGTTATCAGCACACCTCTGGACCATGGTCTTTCATTCTTTTAGTTCTACCAGGCTCATTGATTTGGATTTTGGTCGTTGGGCTTCTTAATTCATGATTGAAAGATGACTGTCACTTCAGCAGCATTTTGACTCATTTTAAATATTTATGTGTTTGTTGAGGGAAAGTGAAAACAAATTCACAGCATGACTAGTGTTTTTATCAGATAACCAAAGTTCTCTTAGAAGCTTCCTAAAGAATTAGTGCTAACCTCTCATTGGCCCATATTTACCACTAGACCATTTGTTAGTTGCATAAGAGACTGCAAAAATAAATGACCAGCAATGATAAATATTGTATTGTCTTAGAGTAATCATAACTTGTCTACTGGGAATGTGATTTCATTCCTAAACAAAATCAAGAATTAATTGCTAGAAAAGAAGTGGAGTATGAAGGCTATAAGACTGACAACTCAGCATGGTTACTAGTAAACACAGACCATAATGAAAAAAATAAATAAATAAGTATTGACTTCTTTAAGAAGTAGACAAATGAGCATCTGGAATTTTGAGGGGAAGTAGATGTACATGAATTTTCAACAACATTCACAACTGGGAGAGAAAGGTGACTTATCTGTGGCATTGAGAAAATACATTCCCTTAAATACCACATATAGTAGGTTAACATCATGTGAGATCAGCTGTAGTATTGCAATTTAATTTGTCCTCAAAGAATACCAAATCTTCTGTAATTATTTGCCTTTTGGAAAATGACTTGATCTTTGATTTATCTTAACACTTTTTTGCTGTATTATATATCTGATAGTCACTGTAGAAAAGAGTTTAAGGTACTACTTCCAAGATCTTTAGAATTAACAATTTTTTTTTTCTGTGTAAAGAAGTATTTGACACCTTATTTTAAGTAGTACTATAGAGAGGTCATGTTTAAGTACACGTTCTGGGTACCATTTTTTAGACAAATAATCCACAACTGAACAGTGTTCTCATTTAAAGACAGCTTTAACATCCAAAGGGCAAGGACCAGTGTTTGGTTTATGCTAGAAAAAAATATTAGCGAGAAAGCAATTGAGTTTATTTAGATGGTGACAGGTGCTCTCAACAATTTGGATGTTGAAATAAAGGCAGACTTGTATTAAAAAAAAATACAATCTAGAGGGACTGAGAGCCTATTTCAATTCAATCAGTTCTGTTGACTATATTTCTTGAACATCTCTTGAATCAATTTTTTACCTCTCCTTCACCACAACTATATTAGTGGCAATGGTCCCTCCCCAATCTATCCTCTACATTGTACTCAGCCTTGTTTCTCCAGCACCAAATCTTATCACAGCAAAGTTCTGCTAAACACAAAACAAAACTGAAAAATCTTTAGTGTCTCCCAAGATAAAGCCTAGATTGTTCAACACAACATAAAGCTTTCAACACACAGGTACCAATTTATGAATCCTGTGTCATCTCTCACTATTCAACTTGCTCTAGTACACAGAATGCCATCTTTTTTCAAGAATAAACCACATTTGTGCTTGCTTTTGCATATACTGTTTCCTCTATCATGAAAATCCTCTCTTGCTGGGAAAAATACATTTTTCACTAATTTACTCATTGATATGTTCTCAAACCTATCCCTTCCACAAAGCTATTTTTCACATATGTTCTTATAATAAAATTTAAGGCAAGTTTAGTCATGAATTGTATTGCTTATTTTTTAAATTTGTTTGGATGCTGTAACCCCCATCTCACTCTTTGAATTTTCAGATGTTTAAGAGTACTTTATCATATTTTCATGTTTCAGGGCGAAGAAAGGTGGATTAAACAATAATTATTATTCTTCTGCATGACCAGAAAAATATCCTTTTTTTCAAAATGGAGCTTATAAGCAAACATTAATTTAACAAATAAAAACATAACAGAACACAGAATTACATCCAAGTATTATACAAACAAAATTCCTTAAAAATATTCAAAAAAGAGGATATATGAAATCTGATGTAATTATTATTAAGAGTTTTGATGAGGATTGGGACATCATTTGGACCTTAACATAAGTGTAAGTTTGCATAGCCTAAAATGAAAGGACCACAAACAATGCCAAAAAGCAAAGATGACTTTGAGGAAGTAATGAAGCTGTTTGTGATTATGGTGAGAGTTAAGTTGACTGGTGTCTCCAAATTGTGCTGTGTTGTAATAAGAAGCATGATTTAATAGAATGAGTTTATGAAAGGCTGCTAAGTTTAGAATTAGAAGATTGAAGTTTTAATTCAAGCCCTGCTTACTCATGTGTGACTTTCAGTAAGATTGTTAGGATGACAACATTCAATAATGCAAGTGAAATTCTCTAGCATAATTTTTGGTAAATAGTAAGGGTTCCAAACGGTTAGATAAATCTGAATAGGATTAGAGGAAATAAAGTTTCCTTGAAACTTTAATGCACATACAATATAATTCAACCTTAAGTAAGCATGAGTTATCTCATAACTTTACAATTATAAAAGCAGGCCTTTGCTTTCTTTCTTCTGCTTGTAATCATAGAGATTATTTCCTATGTGATTAACAAATAAGGTCAAAATTATAGAATAATACACAATCAAAACCCCATGTTTAATTTACTATGTTCCAGGAGGATAGCATCACTTTGGAGAAAGGCTCAGGAAAATACAAAGTGTCAAATAATCAAATAAAGAAAACAATTAAGTATGCAAGTTTCCTTAGAAGAGTACGTTTCTGGACTTTGAAGGGACCTGAAGGTCATCAACCTCAACTCTGTTAAATTGTTGATAAAATAACTGAGTTCTGGGGAGTTTAAGCAGAAACCTAAGGCCATGGTCATGCTATCAGGATAGCTTCTAGAACATGGCTTCATGATTTCCATGATCTCTAAACCAGTAAGTCCTAGTCACTGTGTCTAGGTGGGCATCTGTCAACAATGGTAAGATAGGGCTCTGCATCTTTATCTTTAGATCCTTTAGGTAACTCCTTTGTGCTCAATGCAAACCCATTTATAAGACATGAAGAGATGCCCAGACAAAAACTCAAATTACATTTGCAGCAAACCCTTGCTATTTCAGTACATTAGCTACAGATTCAATAAAGGTAAAGTGGTTGTTAAGCTTTTCAGCTTGAATGGCATCATTTTTTTTATTGCTTTTGGAAGAAATATGTGGTGGCATCCACCCAAAATCATAAAACCAGAGCATCTAACAAAAGGTGCTGTGAGCCTTGAGCTCCATTATAATTTCAGATTTGGTGTGCTTCCCACTCTGTAAATCACCTGAAATTTACAGCTGCACCTGCAAACCCAAGCATGAGGCTAAACTCTTAGATAAATAAAATTGCTCACAGTGTTCCCTGAATGTGCTCTGTTAGCACAACTGGGCCCTCAGCCTAAGTGGGGCTCCAAATTTACCCAAACTGGCTGTTTCTATGTAGTTAAAATCAGTTAGACCTTTGGGAATCAAATATATTTAGAAACTGTGTCAATCTTTTAGATGTTCTGAGTCTACAAGAAGACATGTGGGGACATTAATTGATATGCCATGTACCTTAATTGTGATATTTGATCCATTTCCAGCTGTCTCTGGTTTTTCCATTTTTCCTATTACTATTAAGGATTGACAAATGTAATTTTTCAAAGCAGTCAAACATAACAGAATATTTCTTGAGAAAATTATATATAAAATACTGGACCAGGTGCTACAAAGCATGAGTGCATACACACACACACACACACACACACACACACACACACACACGCATACACATATTCGATGACATATCCCCTGCTCTTCAGATGAGTAGAGGTGGGGAGAAGAGAATGACACTTGTTAAGTGCCTATTATACACAGAGTGCTTAGCATACAATAGAGAAATATGGATAACTTCTATTTCCTACTCTCTTAAATTTCTTGCTTAAACGTGGAATTTAATCATTGCAGTAACTGTGAATCTCAGTTATTTTCATCCTCAACTATTAAATGACAAAATTAGGGATTAGAACTATTCATTAGTTTGCTTACCATCACTGAATTATTAATGTAACCAAGATTAGTATCTATTCTTCTTAGTTCTAATCTATGGTTTATCTATAATGTCATGTTCTGATCTGTCTGTCTGCTTTTCACAGAGTTTCTAGTAAATGCATCTCTTAATGGAGCATATTAAACTTTGGATAAGTCTTGAAAGATGTATAAGATGTGAATGACTGTAAAGGAAAAAAAAGATATGGAGTGAAAG
>NW_011888818.1:4767812-4769674 GCF_000151845.1 Pteropus vampyrus
TGGCTTAAAAAGGTTTGTAGATAGAGGAATTAAAATTTGTGAGAAATCTGTAATTCTGGGGCATTAAGGCAATGCAAAAAAAAATAAATGAAAGAAAAAGAAGAGAAGAAAGAAAGAAAGAAGGAACCAGAAATAAGTAAAAGATAACACTATTTGTAAACGTTAGATAAAGTTATTGTTTCTAGACATTATTCATGTCTTTATAATAATTCAAGAAATTTAACTTGGGAAAATGATTAGAATTAATATCAGAATTCAGTAGGGTAGCAAATTACAGGGTAAAAAAGGTATAAATAAGTACTATACTCATATAACATCGTATACAGTAATAATGAGTCAAATATAGTAGGAGAAAAAGTCATACATAGTAGGAGAAAAAGTCTCCTCAAAAAGAAAATGGTAAAGAAAAAAGAATCAAAAGGAAAAATCTTTGGGAAAAAATATGAATGAGTTCTATGGAAAACTGACAAAATTAATTTTTTCTAAAAATTACCAAGGTTCAGCTATACCTTGATTCTTGCTACCCTTTTTCACTGGTTATAGAGCTTCCATGTCTTACCAGAGTGATTCTTATATTTTCTAAAAATTTTATAAGAATTCTCTATGAATAGATTGCTATTTTCCTTTCCAACCTTATTATCCAGAATGGCATGCTTGTACCGTAATCTCTAACCACATCCCTGAATGATACATGTTATTTCATGAATTTGTGATTTAGCAATGGAGATTCCTTTATCATGCTTTATCACCCACTGGATTCACCCTTGACCCCAGCCCCCAAGAATCAGCCTCACTCACAAATTCAATCATATTCTACTACATAAAATCTTTCACAGCCTAATCAAACAGCATTTTTCATATCCAGGATCACCACTATAGCATACCTATTACACAGCCATATTGTACTTATTAGGCACTATTTATTGTTATTACTTATTTACATGTCTGTCTCTTCATGAGCTATTTGAGATTGGCAACCAACTCATTAATTATTGAATCACCATGTCCCTGTATTAAGTGCTCCACAGGGAGCATTCAAAAAATATTTATTAAATGAACGTGCAACTGAATAGGTGAATGTCTTTATAAAGGTTTTAATAGAAATCTTAATTGTACTGTAAAATTATATGTCTTTAAAGGAAGGCAGTATATCCTACTGGCCACATGCCTTTCATAAACACAGAAAATTACTTTGGTAAACAAATGGAAAAAAATCTATATTAAAAATGGGCAGGGGAATGGGGAAGAGATAGTGAACAGAAAAGTTACTTGCTCATGCAAAAATGATAAAATGCAAACTTCCAATTATAAAATAAGTCCTGGGAATGTGACTATAGTTAACAATAATGTATTATATATTTGAAAGTTGCTGAAAGAGTAAATTTTAAAAGTCTCATCACAAGAAAAAAAATTGTAACTACGTGTAGTGGGGAATGTTAACTAGACTTGTGATAATTATTTGGCAATATATACAATATCTATTCATTATGTTGTACATCTGAAGTTAATATAGTGTTATATACTGATTATATCTCAAAAAAATGAAAACAGGATTCATTTGGGAATTTTTTAAACTTTTTTCAAAATCTTCCTAGTATTAAATCTGTGGCTATAGTTACAGAAAACAACTTTTTTTGTTAGATAGCCTATTCCTAGTAAAGCATATTAAGTGCAGTAGACTTTTCAATATGGTATGTTTGTGTTGTAAAGAGAGTATAACTGGAGATAAGGTGATAGAAGGATGGATAGCTAAAACATATTATTTTACAAAATTTACATTCTTTCCTTGACATCTGACATGAAAATAAGTATTTATTTCTTTATATGTTTTGGAGGACTCCACTTAAATAGAACAATCCTAG
>NW_011888818.1:4770815-4771981 GCF_000151845.1 Pteropus vampyrus
CCATTTTTAGTTTGTTCCCTATACTTTAAGTTTCTTATTTCTTATTATTTTTTCAGTTGTGTTATATGCATTGGTTTTGTTACCTAGATTGTATTTAGTCAGTTTTTTCCATGTTCATACTTTTTTTTTTAATAAATCACAAAACATTAATTCTATCATCAAAGCAGACTGAAACACGGTAAGGGAAGCTTTAAATTTTGGCAGTGGGATTCACACGTATCATTAAATGAATTAATGTTTGCAACCCTGCCATACCTCTGCCTAAAACCAGCCCTGCCAACGTGCCTTTCTCTTCTCTTTACCATGGCCTCCCAATTGGTAACAAAATCATCCCATTGTCATTTCTCAAATAGAAGCGAACATATCCATTTTCTAAAAATGACAAATCAACCTCTAAGCTGAAATCTAACTACACAATATGTGTAGGTCTGGCAGCATTAAACCACCTTTCTTCATTAAAACTTCTATTAACCACTAATCCATCACTAAATTAGATGTTCAATGACTTTAAAAGTGGGGATTAAAAGACATTGTAATCAAATAGTCATTTTTTTCTAAAATATCATAACTTTCCTTGTCAACAGAAAGGATGGTGACATACTCTTAGCCTGGGACTTAGTGGTTGTAAGCCACATTATTGGAAATGATATATTGTTTGCTTTTTTGCTTGTTTGTTGAACTTCTATTCAAACTAAATTATATAATAGTAAATGAAGAAAATGAGTTTAGTTTAACTTTCTCTGACACAGACATGGAAACAAAGAAAGAAGAAGAGATGATTCAGCTCCCACAAAACAAAAATGGTGACTGTTTTTCAAGTAAATAATAAGAAAGGGATGACTTGAGTGTTTTAAAACATGGACTTTGGAGAAAGATTTTGTATTGATGTTGTTTTAACTTTTTATAATGGAGAATTTGAATGTACACATAAGTAGTGGTGTATGATAAACTCCCTTGTACCTACCACCCGAACTCAGCTACAATCGATCATGGCCAATCCCAGCCCAGTTTCACCCTCATCCAACCTTCCTCCTCCAAATTATTTGACTATATCTCAGAAATCATATAATTTCATCTGTTAATATTTCTGTATATAACAGTACAAATAAGAATTCATTTTACTAATTCAACCAATTATTACTATCAGATATAAAATTTAAAAATAA
>NW_011888818.1:4773506-4776526 GCF_000151845.1 Pteropus vampyrus
TTGTGTAACCTTGTATGATGATGGAGAGCATTTTATCAAGTACAGTTAAGCACTTGCTGGATGACTAGAACTGAGTTCTGGGAGATAAAATAAACGAGAAGGAAAAACTCTGTAATTATCCTCAAAAGGTTGGGTTTGTAGATGACAACTTCTTGAGGATGCCTTTGCCCAAACAATTTTGGAGTTACTTTTGCAATTATCTTCAGAATCTGTTTGTGCTCCATTATATTTTCTTTGAACAATGATGTTGAAAAAAGAAATAATTATGACAAGTTGAACATTATGCATTTCACTAAACTTAACTAAAAATAACAAATGCCTATTAATGCAGCTTGTCTTTACTCCATATACTGTTACTAAAAAAAAAAAAAAAAAATTGTTTTCAAAGGGGAAACAATGCTTTGTCACTCTTGATGATATTCAAAAGAATATAATGATCAGAACCCCAAAAACAAAGATAAAGGAGGGCCCTTCTAGAAAAGAAGCAATATTTGGACAGCAGGTGAGTCTCCCTTATTTATGATTTGTGCCCTCATGGCCAAGTTCAGTGCCTGGCATATAGATGACACTCGATAATTCTTATTGAATGAATGAATAAAAGATTTCATCATTCCAGAATCATTGGATAAAGAAAATATTTCCTAATATAACATTGACTTTGAAAATACTCCTCATATCTGAAGAACAAATACCTCCTTTGTGCACATTTATAATATTTAACATTTGCAAAAATAAAATTGTATTTAGAGATTACTTAAAATATTCAAAGATGTGTATAAGCATAGACAAAGTATTATTAATTAATTTAGTCATACAATACATGCAAATATGTGCTTTCAAATAAGATAATCTATTCCACTGTGTGGAATGTTTTATTAAAATAATAATATTTTCATGACAGTTTTCCAGAATAACCATCTCCAGAAAACAAGAAAGATTAATTAGAAATGACAGGCTCAAAATGATCTATTGGGATGGCTTGATATGCAATTGAGGTTAATAGATTAGAAAATATAATTAATTACTTAATTATAAGGAAAATGGATATTGTTTGTAAATTATCAAGTGATTGTATAGTAAAAATAGTCCACTGATGTCTTATTATTTTAAGATTACCAATTGAGGATTTAGGGGCAGTAAATGTTTTCAGTTCAGTTATATAAAAGTTAATTGAGCATTTTTTCTTTTCTTCTGTGAGTCTTGTCTTCTCTGACACCTGACTAGAACTGTTAATGAAATCTTGTGTTTGTGCTTTGAGAACTTCCTTCTCAGAAATTGTTGTCATTTGAGGATAAAATGTCTGTATCTCTCTACTTCATCGACTCCCCATCTGTTGTCAACAGTCATTCGAGAACATTTCTTATTTTCCTCACACTGTCTCTTAATTTCTTTTTTCTTTTTTTTAACAGTTTCATAATTAACACTATATTGTGGTAAATATCCTTGAGAAAAATGCTATGAAAATATTTCAGGGTAAAATATTTACATTACAGAAGACATGAGGTAATCTGACTCTCATAATGGTACCCAAATTCCCTTTCTTTTTATTGAGGAATAGTTGCTATGCATTTCATTGCTAGTATTGTTGTTCATAAAAAAGTGATTATGTAAACTAAAACAAATTGAATAGGTGGACTTGTTTTCTAAACAACAGCAACAAAAAAGCATCCTGAAATAATTGATTATAAAATTCAGAATAAATTACTGATATTTCCCCATATCCACTTCAAAAATGGTATTTAGATTATATGTCTCTTTAAGTCTATTGATGAGCTCTGATTAATACTGCCCATGTCATTGACAAATTTAAGAATATCATTTCATTCAATAACATCAATTTCTTAAAAATTTATTTTTATATATTTCTGGATGTTATTCTAGATTTGATACAGAGAAGAAACTGTAACATTTCAAAACTCAATACGTGTTAATAGCAGCTTCAAGTAGAGAGTGGTAGTTTACTTTTCAATAGACGTTGAGTAGAAGAATGAGCAATAGATTCCAAAACTAATTTGCAAGTACAATTAAGGTAACAAAATTATAATTAGCCAAAATTCTTTTACACTGTCATAAAGAATAGTAGGGTAGGGCTTGAACTTCTTTATATTATTTCTTCCTACTCAATAAATTATCTTTCTTGATTTAGGGGTATACATTAAGTATTACAGAAAACTTTCTCATATAAACTAATTATAATCTTAGAAGTTGGAAAACTACTACTATTAACATTATGCAACATAAACAAATTGAAAATATGCTTTTGGATAACTCAGCAAAAACTGTTTCTTACAGTGGTGTAAATTAAATGACAAATATAAGTAGGCAACTCTTGTATATTAATTAGTTGACTTTTGTGACACTTTTGAGACTCTAAATTAAAAACTACTAAAATGGCTTGAACATTCCTAAATTATTGCTTCTGCCTCCATTCTTACAAATGCTTAACTTCGGACAGTGACAGAATGATCCTATCTTAACATTTCACCTCTTGCACACAACATGGGAAAAACCCTCTGATTCCATAATATTGTAAATTATTTTGATTAACTATAGTAACAGAATTTCCATTAAAATGTTCTTGGAACAGAAAGTAAAAAACAAATTAAAACAATTTCTCTCGGACCAATGTTAACAGCTCATGATCAAACATAAACTTTAGCCCCTATTTCCATTCTTTTTTCAATCTTCTTTGACATTGGGAAATACATTGCATACTGAATTGAGCAAGATCTTGGATTCTAAACACATAGATTTGATTCCCAAATGTGCTGCTCACTAGCTGTGTGACCTTGGAGAAGATACTTAACATATATAAGCTTAGGAAACAGTAAACCTTACCATATGGGATTGTTATCAGAATTAAGTGGCATGCATATAAAGCTTTTGGAACAGTCGCTAGTGAATACTAATTATTAATTAACTCTTAATATCATCATCATCTTTGTCTTTACAACTCAAGATGTAACAAAAAGACAAGATGAGAGCAAGCTAATAAAAAGATATGTGGAAAAAAAATGAAG
>NW_011888818.1:4778231-4781178 GCF_000151845.1 Pteropus vampyrus
CTCTCCGAGTTTATTTCTTATGCTCCTTTTTATACATAATCTGTTCCTTTGTGTATCCCAAGATAACATAATTAAAGTAACATCCTGAAGATCAACGTACAATGGACACTTCCTTTGACACTCCCTTTGACACCCCCTTTTTCTATACTTAATCTTCTTCTTCCTGGAATTCCACAGAACCAGCCTTTTCCCTTTTTTGTGCAAGCAGGCCTCCCGAGATAATCCATGCCTTCTTTTGAATTTTGGGAGCTTTAGCTCCCTACAGCACATACATATTTAAAATGTGCAATGTGATCACTTGTTTCATTATATTTTAAAGAATAAAATTAGTCTAGGAACTTAAGTGATTTACCCAATACACATAAAGTTCTGGATTTGAAGATATATTACCATGGACAAAGGATAAATGAGAAACAAATGAATAATTCCTTTAAGCTAAATTAGAGCATTATTGGTCTCTTACATCCTGCTTATGATGTTACCAAGGGAATGATTTATCTTGAGACCAGAGCTAGGCTCTAAGGATCCTAATGTTATTGGCTCCCAAAAACCATCTAGTTTACTAACTATGAGAATAATTAAATGAAACTTCTGGTCACCCAATTTCAATGTGGGGCCAGAGATTTCTCCTCACATGGACAAGTAATGTTCCAACTCCAGCTGGGTGTCCTATGAGTCAACTCAAATCTGACACTTTCTACATGGACTTAGTGTCAAATTCCACAAAACTGGAATCTAACTCAAAGGTTGGAGGTTCCAATGACCCCCTCTTTGAGTTCAATTAATTTGCTAGAGCAGGTCACAGAACTCAGAGAAACATTTTACTTACTAGATTATTGGTTTGTTATAAAAAGATAGAACTCAGGAATAACCAAATAAAAAAGATGGATGAGACAAGGTATGGAGAAAGGATGCAGATGGAGCTTCCATAATCTCTGAGTTTGCCACTCTCCTGGGATCCTCACATGTTCACCAACCTGGAAACTCTGAACCCCGACCTTTTGAATTTTTATTGAGGCTTCATTACAAAAGCATGATCGATTAAATCAGGGGCATTAGTGATTGAACTCAATTTCTGGATCCTCTCCCTTCCTAGAAGGTTAGGGGGTGAGACTAAAAGTTCCAGCCCCTTAGTCCTGATTGGTACCCTGGAAACCAGCCCTTATCTTTTGGTGCTTTCCAAAAATCACCTCATTAAACAAACCCAGTTGTGATAGAAAGGGGTTTGTTATGAATAACAGGACACTCCATTTCCTAATATTATAACCAAACACTGTGAAGAATAAAAAGTCACTGCTTTCTCACTATATAAGCTGCTTTACATACCCCTGAGCCTCATTCCCTGTTTCATTTGAGATCTCTCAGTTTGCAAACTGTCCTTTTGGTGTGTACACATTAAATTTTCACTATTATTTCAGTGATTTCTGTTATTGTTTAACTTTTGACAACCTTTAGAGCTCTGAAGCAATTTCAGGAACTGAGAACCAAATATTATGACAAAAGATGCTCCAATTGCTCTTATCCATTGGGAAATCCCAAGAGTTTGGGAGCTGTGAGCCAGGAACTGTGGTCTTCTGAATGACTCATTATACATTTCTTTTAAGTCACAATATCATTCCTAGTCACTTATCTGTTGTGTCTTCTTCCTATTATTAACTTTTCTGCATATGAAGGAAAGATCAGAGGTTTACGGCTTTTTCAAAAAAAGCTTTTATTGGTCATGGTTTACAAGCACAGTGACCTTAGCCTTCTCCAAAATCACTTATTTGTCATTTATCAAATACTGCTTTATAGTATCATGTATAATGTTTCTTCTATTTTTATTTAGTGAATTTTTGTATGAATCATCTTTCCAAAGGGAGCTATATATTTATTATAATTTAATATATGTATCTTCTGTGTAAATGGAGTATAAGCAAGCATACTAAATATTTTGATATTCCCACAAATCCTTGCTCAGAGTTAATCTTTGAATAGAAGTTTAAGCCACTGAACAAGGAGAAAGCATGCTCATCCCAAATGAGTTATTATCTAAAAGATAATGAATATAATTATGATAGGAAGATATATTGCTCAAAAAAAGCAAGCAGAAATAGAAATGGTATGAAGACACTCTTAATGGTATTCTGATTTTAAATCTACTTTTTACAGGTATTAAAGAAGTCTGCTCTTTAAGGTCATTATTTAAAAAATGATGTGTAACAATTTAACAAACATTTCTAGAACGTGGAATTATCTTATATGATTGCAATAATGTAGACCAAGAGCCTCAAGTTCACCTGAAAACCTTGATTCACTATTTTAATTTTAAGAACATATGCAAAGAGAAAACCAATTGAATTTTATGCATAGTTTCTCATTGAATTATCTATATAACAGATATTTGGAAATTACTTTCAAGTCCAAAAATAAGGACTTATTCAACTAAGTCAGGGTTATCTATTCAATGGAGAAATACATATTCTTTAAAAATTACTTATCTGAAGAATATTTAATAGCATTGGAGAAAAGAGAATAAAAGAAGATAGAAAAGTGTGAAAATGTATTTGTTATTTATATTTAAATAGTATGGTATATATCATGGTAAAGAAATCTCAAAATATTATTTTTCTGTTTTCTCTAAAAAATATTTAAATTTTTATAATTGAAAATTGTATTTATTTTCAAAATGTTTTATGGTTAACATGTTTAATATTTTATAGTCATAAGATTTACTTTAGGAAATCATTGTGATAAAGTTAAATAACTTTAAAGACTAACAATTAAAACTTTATTATATGTTTATAATATATTTATAATTGCATGTTATATTTATTGATATCGTATTTACTAATATGAATTTATAAATGAATATTCCAACACTACATGTTTAGTTAAACTGAGAAAATCAGCCATGAGCCTTCTTCTACTGGGTTTTATAATCATACATTTGAAAAGTGCATCATAT
>NW_011888818.1:4781228-4786826 GCF_000151845.1 Pteropus vampyrus
AAACTGTCCTTTTGGTGTGTACACATTAAATTTTCACTATTATTTCAGTGATTTCTGTTATTGTTTAACTTTTGACAACCTTTAGAGCTCTGAAGCAATTTCAGGAACTGAGAACCAAATATTATGACAAAAGATGCTCCAATTGCTCTTATCCATTGGGAAATCCCAAGAGTTTGGGAGCTGTGAGCCAGGAACTGTGGTCTTCTGAATGACTCATTATACATTTCTTTTAAGTCACAATATCATTCCTAGTCACTTATCTGTTGTGTCTTCTTCCTATTATTAACTTTTCTGCATATGAAGGAAAGATCAGAGGTTTACGGCTTTTTCAAAAAAAGCTTTTATTGGTCATGGTTTACAAGCACAGTGACCTTAGCCTTCTCCAAAATCACTTATTTGTCATTTATCAAATACTGCTTTATAGTATCATGTATAATGTTTCTTCTATTTTTATTTAGTGAATTTTTGTATGAATCATCTTTCCAAAGGGAGCTATATATTTATTATAATTTAATATATGTATCTTCTGTGTAAATGGAGTATAAGCAAGCATACTAAATATTTTGATATTCCCACAAATCCTTGCTCAGAGTTAATCTTTGAATAGAAGTTTAAGCCACTGAACAAGGAGAAAGCATGCTCATCCCAAATGAGTTATTATCTAAAAGATAATGAATATAATTATGATAGGAAGATATATTGCTCAAAAAAAGCAAGCAGAAATAGAAATGGTATGAAGACACTCTTAATGGTATTCTGATTTTAAATCTACTTTTTACAGGTATTAAAGAAGTCTGCTCTTTAAGGTCATTATTTAAAAAATGATGTGTAACAATTTAACAAACATTTCTAGAACGTGGAATTATCTTATATGATTGCAATAATGTAGACCAAGAGCCTCAAGTTCACCTGAAAACCTTGATTCACTATTTTAATTTTAAGAACATATGCAAAGAGAAAACCAATTGAATTTTATGCATAGTTTCTCATTGAATTATCTATATAACAGATATTTGGAAATTACTTTCAAGTCCAAAAATAAGGACTTATTCAACTAAGTCAGGGTTATCTATTCAATGGAGAAATACATATTCTTTAAAAATTACTTATCTGAAGAATATTTAATAGCATTGGAGAAAAGAGAATAAAAGAAGATAGAAAAGTGTGAAAATGTATTTGTTATTTATATTTAAATAGTATGGTATATATCATGGTAAAGAAATCTCAAAATATTATTTTTCTGTTTTCTCTAAAAAATATTTAAATTTTTATAATTGAAAATTGTATTTATTTTCAAAATGTTTTATGGTTAACATGTTTAATATTTTATAGTCATAAGATTTACTTTAGGAAATCATCGTGATAAAGTTAAATAACTTTAAAGACTAACAATTAAAACTTTATTATATGTTTATAATATATTTATAATTGCATGTTATATTTATTGATATCGTATTTACTAATATGAATTTATAAATGAATATTCCAACACTACATGTTTAGTTAAACTGAGAAAATCAGCCATGAGCCTTCTTCTACTGGGTTTTATAATCATACATTTGAAAAGTGCATCATATTTATTAGGATAGCTGAGGTCTTTTAAAGATTTTTTTGCTTTTTTTAAAGTTTATTCTCTCTAGTGCTGAGATAAAATATGTTGGGTATAGATAAATTTATGGATCCAACTACTCTGACCTGCTTAGAACATCCATACAAAGTTAGAGAACAAATGGCATATTTACAATCAGAGTTTGCTGCACAGATATGGATGGGTAAGTCACAGAGGATTCTTTTAAAGGAAAATAGGAGCTTTAAAATAAAACTCCTTATCCTTTATGATCACTCCCTTGCAGAGCTCATTTACTTTTATGGTTTCAACCATTATTTCCATGTCAAACAACTCCCAAATCTGTATTTCCAACCATGATCACTCACCCTAGTTCATAATTCATATTTCATATGCAGTTCCACTTAGATTTCTAACAGTCACTTCAAACTCAAAATAAGCCACCATAACTCTCCCTACCCGATAAACATGTTCTACTTTCTAACTTTCCAATCTTGCTAATAGCATCAAAATGTGCCTAGTATACCATCCACTCTGCATTCTCTCAGCATTAACAACTTGTTAGTGTCTGAATTCTTCTGGGCCCTTTAGCTCTTGGGTTAGATCAATCAGTGAGCTCTATTGACTCTTTTCCTAACCCTCCATAGCTTTTTACCACAACCACTTGCACTCTCATCTAGGCTTCATTACATAACTAGAGACTGGCACCTGTCTTTGTCTTGGACATATTTAAGTAAAATAGAGATATTATAGCTGGCTTTTAATCAATCTCACTACCTCATTCAAGAGCTACAGTTAACTTAAAATAGCAAGACTTGGAAATTAGCATGTCGTTATTTAAATTCAGTCTGGACATATTGAAATGAACTCATTCTAACACATCTCTGTTACAATGAAATGGATATACACTGAGAAAATTGAAACCTCAGAAAATTCAAACAAAAGGTAAAAATATTCATTAACCTTTCAAGCAAGTTTTATCCAGAACCTTAGAGATTTCTGGTCTTCTCCACACTATTAATCAGCATAGAGAAGAGAATCACTTTAAGGACACATTAAAAGAATATATTAAGAAATGGACTATAAGAAGTTGTGAGATATGTAGTCCAGGTGATGGTCAGGAAAAGACCGTGTGTGTGTGTGTGTGTGTGTGTGTGTGTGTGTGTGTGTGTGTGTGTAGCTTTAATTAATCTGAATACAAGTAAAATATCTGCTTCACATTCAGCGTATTTTAGGCTCACTACAGATGCAAAGAAGGCTAAGACAAATTTCCAAATGGTTTACAGTCAAATTGGTGATAGGAATCTCAGACAAGCTAAACAAAAGCAAATAAGGCAAAATAGAATACAAACATCTTTAAATATAAAAACCTAATTTGAGTCTGCTGATGTATTGTAGAACAAATTTTCAGAAAGTGGAAGCCTATGTTACCTTATTTTAAATGCAGGTAAAAGAATGAGTTGCCAGTGTATCTAAACCTCTAACAGCTTCCTGTAAATTGCTAAAGTGTTTTTAACCATCAATATAACAATCCACCGAGGATTTCTGCAGAATTGAATGGCTTAAAGACCTCTAGGTCTTTCTGAACCTGAGGAGTCTCATACACATGTGTATGGATACCTCAACCTCAGATTGAAGTTCTGCCTGTAACTATCTCAATACCCAGCCAACAGTGACTCTTTGACTGTACTTTAGGTCTGTGGGCCCAATCTCCAGTGGGCTTTTGGGTAATTTGAGCAAAGTATTAAAGATCTCAGTTCTAAAACTGTGGACTTGAAGGACAGTACTTGAAGACTTTGCATGGGTTCATTCCCTTGGCTCTATAGGTCTCAGTTACATGTGGAGAGTCATAGCTGGAATAAAGACAGAGATAGATTTTTCAGAGCAAAGGGTCTAGGGCAAAATATGATAAGTATATTTTGTGGTAAGGAATTACAAAAGAATCTCAAAGCCTAATGACTGATTAGATATTAGACACCAAGGGTTAAAGAGAAATTTATAGCAAATTTAAGATTATAAAGCAAGAGGTAGAATTAAAGGTGGGAATAACTAAGGAAGACTCCAAAGGTGCATTGGGGTAATTTAATGCTAGGTATATTAAATTCATTCCATTCTTCTACAACTACAAAATGAGGAGAAGATGGATGCTGGAAGATGAATTTGCTTTTAGTTTCTATAAGGAGGCCCTAGCTACTGTGTTTATATGAGCTTAAATTGGTTAAATTGTCTCTTGCAAATAAAGAAGCAAAAGTCTAACTATTTTTGAAAATGCAAAGGAAAATTCAGTTCAACCTAGCATTTATGTCACCTACAAATTAATTGCTGTAGTAAGTTGTTAACTTCCTAATGGATCTATACACTCTTCTCCTGTTCTCTTTCAAAGGGCAGCATTACAGTAACACTTGAGAAGAAATTTTTCAGATTCTTTGTGTCATCATTTCATTCTCTGAACACTTCAAAGCGTATGAAGTCAAGAGAACTAACACTAAGTCTCTTTGAAATGTGCATTACAATGATATCACTTCCACTTCATATTACTGCTCCAATTTTAGACACTACACATATAGCATTTGAGTCCAAATAAGAGGCAATTATGGAAGAGTTAAAATGGAGATGGCCTTTGCCTCTTGAAGTTTTAAGAGCTTTCCTACTTTCTTGCAATTTGTGAGGGAGCAGCAACTCTTTAGAACTCAGTAGTGTCCTAAATGACATGCTTAGGCAATCAGGCAATCACAATCAGATCATTCAGTGTTAAAAAGAAACTCACAGGAGATAATTCTATTCCAAAGAGAAATTCGCAAGAGATTATTCCATTCCAAAAATTGGTAGTAATAAAGAAATGATAAAAGAAATGATTTTTCTTTTCATTAAATCCAAAATTGGTATGTAAACAGTTAAGCTTAAAAAAAGGGCAACAAATCTTTTATTCTCTTAGTATTTTTCAAGAGTAGAAGCAAATGGCATTTTCCTGTGTATTCTGAAAATAGCATTTTATTTGTTCTCTTGTGTTCCCAAACTAGACTGTTATATTTAGGATCAGTAACTGTGGAAAATGGAAATTCTGATTCCTGAGTGGAGGGGGACTAATAACAGTAATATTATTATAACTATCGAGTTCTCATGAAGTAATAGCTTAAAAAACAGACATGAAGGGAGAGAAAAAATAACCATAAGCACATGGTATCTCAACAGACATTGGTGTCACCTCAAACTAAAGCAATATATTTATTTGTAACTTTATCAGTACTCAATATATTGATCTTAAATATGCAGTCTAAGAAATAAGTTGGCTGATATCATTATCCTCACATACACAACTTTTTGTACATGAATCTGAAAGGTGGTCAATTTAAGTAACACATCTTCAGAATCAAATGAGAAAATTTCTTAACACTGTCAAATACATGCCAATCCATCAAGATAAAATCACCACACTGGGTAGTTTCTAGCATCATCATGATCTTAGACTATTTCTGAGTGGCATTCAGAGGAAACGGTGCAGAAGTATGTGTTTTTGTTTTAATGGAGACTCACTATCAGTAACCATTACGGCAGAAGACTCATAAGGGCAGAGCCCTGGAATTTGATGATTCTCAGTTAAGCCCCCGGAACTTTCCCTTCAAGTGCTTGGGAATAACCAAGTCCTGAGATTAGTCTCTAGGTTATTTAAAATGCCTAGAGTTGAAACATGCACCAACTTTTTGGTTTACTATTTTACAATGGAAAATAATGTCGCAGGGCCTGGAAATACTTAATGTCAGTGTGATCAGCACATTTTCTCTGCCATCCAACGTTGTAGGAAGGCAAATCAAAATCAGAAACCACTTTATTGATTTACCAAAAGAACTTATTGTCTGAAAAGAGAAATACTCAAAAGTCCATCACATCAGCACGTTCTCTTCATGAGATAAATGTCCACCAAAGTCTGCTGATGGATTGGTGAACATGGAAACAAAACAAAGCAGCTGAGTGAATCAAAGCTTAAAGTGCCTAAGAACCTAGAAGCCACTCTCATGATTGTGATGAGTTTC
>NW_011888818.1:4788121-4797375 GCF_000151845.1 Pteropus vampyrus
TTTATACTTAATATGTACAAAATGGACTTTTTAACTTGCTTTCATAGCCATCACCCCCAAAACTTCACTCCTGTGTCTCTTTTAGTCTTTTCCTTCCCATTAAATGGCATCACATTGCTTCAAAAAGCTAGAAGTCATCAATAATATCTCTCCCCATCACATCCAATGCTTCAATATATCAATTCACTCTACATACCCTGAATCAAATCATTTCCCTGTATTTCTATTGTTACCCACTTGTTTCTCTATATCCCTACTACTGTCAGAATGGTTCAACCAGCCATTAGCTGTAGTTTAGGCTGTTACAATATCCTCTTAACTATTCTCTCTTCTTTAACACTTAGCCCCTTCAATCCAATTCTCCACCCAACATTGAGAATAACCTTTTGAAAAGTAAAGCAGATAATGTTTTTTTTCTTCCTTCATCTTCTCCATTTCCTTACACTCTCTCTTTGATCACATTTAGTATTAAAAGCACAATTTTTATTCATGTCTAAAAGATTCTAAATGATCAAATCCTGCCTGACCTCTTGCCTGTCTCTTATAAGAACACTTGTGATTGCATTGGGCCCACCCATATAATCCAGGATAATCTCTACATCTCATAATCCTCCTTTTAATCACATTTTCAAAATCCCCTTTTGCCATTTAAGGTAACATATTCAGAAGTTCAGGGATTAGGAAGGGGACCTCTTTGGGGGATCATTATTCAGCCTCCTTACAAATACTTACTTTCCTCTCTGTGATAAGGATTTCCCCACTCGATTTTGCATCCCTTCATATTGCTCAAATGTACTAACAACACTCCTTTGTTTATATTCTGGTCATGCTCATCCCTCATGGAATCTTTGTTTAGTTTCCAACCACTCTTGGTTATTCCTCATCATTCAGGTCTCAGGTAAAATGTCCCCTCTTTAAGAAAACTTGTCTAAAACTTCCTGGATATCTAATATAATCATAGCCTCTAGTCTTTCTCTGCTTTATTACTCTTTTTTTTTTTTCAAAAAATACGTACCATTCTAAAAATATCCGATACATTTATTTTTAAAGTTTACTCTTTAGCTGTCTTACTATAACCTAAATGATGAGAGTTGTGACCTGTCTAGTTCTAGTTGCCTAGAACAATACAATGCTTAGCAAATATGCCTACATAAAGTAACTAATCAAGTGAATAAATAATACCCTTAATCAAAGAACTGGATGTATTTAAAGTGTCATTTGATGTTCACTAGATATAGTCTGTGAAATCTTCCCGATTTCTTTGTTCACATTGTTTCCCTGTTTAGAAAACTGACCATCACCCTCTCCTTCCATTCAAACCCTATCAGTTCTTAACAGTCCAAAAAATCCAATCACAAACATCTGCCTTGCTATTAGAATCTCCACATGACCAGTCACCTTTATCTGCCTCTGAAATGCCTGAAAACAATGTTAACATTCCTTTGATACTTTTTGAATCATTATTAACTGCTCATTCATTCAGCAAATGTTGACAAACTAATATGTACAAATAAAAATTAATATGTAAGTCTCTCATTATATTCTAATTCTCCATGGGCAAGAATTATGTCTTGTTTGTGTCTGTCTACTTTTGCATTAGTGTTAGAAACATAAGCAATACTCAGTTTAAAGCAGCCTGATAATTAATTTAACAAAGCGAGTGTACCGATACCATTCAGAATAAGAATTTATCAAATAGTTTATAATTTATTGGTTGAACATGAAGACATGTCAAAAGAACTTGAAAACATTTATGTAATCTATGAGTATCAGTTGAAAGGAAACAACTTTTTTTCTGAAACAAATATGCATTGTTAAAAAAAAATTTCAAAATTATAAAATTATGGCAATAATGTAGATGTAAAATAGACACATTCTAATTTTTTTCTACTCGTTAACTTATGAGAAAACCAGGCAGATGTTATAACTGTCAAAAGAGGATGCAAAGAACATACACATTTATAGATCAGGAATTTTGAAAGAGTGTGCAAGTGGAAACAAAACTGGTTTTCCATTGGAGACATTTGGAAAGGCAATTGAATCTCGATCAGACAAGATAGAATTTGCATGTCTACACATGAAAATTATTTTTTTATTACTGTACATTATCTCCAACTCACAGAGTTGTAAAATAGCTCAAAGACAAGGAAAGATAAGAATCAGGTAACCCAAAGGAATGTCCTGTAGACAATGCATAGCTTTCCATTGGAGCATACATTTTTCTCTCTTATTGAACTCAGGCCTTTCTGTAAAGGTTAGTGGATGAAAAGTGAATAGTTTATAACATTTATTAAAGCAACAAGAAATGCATCGTGTATCACCTTATAATTAGAAAGTAAAACATATATATGTTCATATGTTTTGTTTACTTTTCTAAGTACTATTGTACTTAAATTTAACATTTCTGGACACATATTGCAAATATTTTCCAGTATTCTCTTTGCTTTTTAATTTTGTTTGTTTTTGATATCTAGAAGTTTTAATCTGTATTAATTAATTAATTTAATTTAGTTAATTAAATCAATTAATCTCCTTTGTATGCTTTTATTGTGTGTTATTATGTTTTCAAAGCACTTGACTTCCATTCTCAATGAACAGAACACTTACATATATTTTAGTTTGTTAATTTTAAAAGTTTTATTACATATGATGCTGCGATTCACTTGGAAGTTATTTTGATATAAAAAATGATGTAGGGATCTAATTATATATTTTCTTGATAGCTAACTATATACTCCCCAACATGTTACTTAGTTTATCCTTGCAACATTAATAAAGATGTAACATTGTATCCAAATTATAGGAATAGCTCACTATTTTAGGGTATTTGTGCATTTGTGTGTGCATTTGTGTGTGCTAGGTATGAATAATGAGCAACAAAAATTTGCCTCATCGTTGCATGTTTTCACAATTTCTTTTTGATTGTATATTCATAGCTGTTTATTTTCCATACCCATTTGTTTTTAAGGATTATTTAAAATAACACAAGGATATAATGTACACCTTTATTTTTTTATTCTTTGTAATAGTAAGAAGGTAATCTTCAATTTTAATGCAAAATGAAGTTGAATTTTAGCACCTGCTTGATTTACATGACTACATCCCTATGCTAGCATTTGCCTAAGTTCTTATGTTGAATTTCACTCTTTTCCTTTGTATTAGGCTGGCTTATCAAAAATAGAATATAATTACTTCAAAACGTATGTATATACGTTTTATTGTATTTGTTATATACTGCTGCATAACAAATTATTCCCAAGATTTAGTGCTTTACAACAACAAACATTTATTAACTCACAGTTTTTCTGGTCCAGGAATTCAGTAGCTGCTAAGCTGGGTAGCTCTGGCTCATGGTTTCTTATACAGTACAGTCAGAGTGTCATGAGGGGTGGCAGTTGTCTGAAAGCTTGACTGGGGCTGGAGGATTCACTTCCTAGATGGCTTATTCACATGGCTGTTGACAGTAGACTTAGTTTTTGCTTTGTGAGCCTCTCCAAGACTGCTATAATATTTTCATATCAGGGCCATCAATTTTCCTAATCTTCCAAGAGAATGAAAATAATAAGGAAGTAGTAGTACTTTTTATGAGTTAGTGTTTGAAGTCACACATTTTAATCTGGATGAATTCTGTTAGAAGATAGATATAAAGTCCAGCTAACTCATAAGAGGAGAGAAATTAAACTTCACCTTTTGAAGAGAGGAGCATCAGAGAATCTGTGAATACATCTTGAAACTACCACACTTACAAAATTTAAAAGTTTTTTGTTTCCATTAACCCATTTAATTAATTAAGATGTTTATTTTGATTTTTTTTTTCATCTTGTTTCTGGTTTATTCGTTTCTTTGTACTCTTCTACCTGGATGTGTTTTTCTCTCATCTTTTGCCATAAGGACAAAGTATGCTTCTTTGATTTCCTTCTGTGATTTGTATGTTGTGTAACCTATTTATAATTCTACTTTTGCTTTTTTACCTGTTTTATTTTGTAATCATTGTGTTAAAATTGATACATAATCTTCCATTCTATTCAGTGTAAAATAACAAAATTAATTATTTGTATTTTGTCCCATTTCCGCCTTTCTCTTTCCCATTTTGTTAATTTTACTTGTAGCTTTTTTGGCATAATTTATTTTTAAATGTTATTTTTAAGGTATGCACTCTTTCCAATACTTTAAAAGGTTTTGTAGGTTTTGTTTTTCATTGCTTCTTGAGTAACTGAAAGAATTTTATTATTTTCATATGAGTGAAATCTTGGCTGGATAAAAAGTCAGTGGTATTGAACATTTTCTTTCAAATCCCCTTAAGCCAATGAGCAGGTGTGCATTTGTTAGAATTTAACCTCTAAAATTATTCATGACTTAGGGGCACATTCTCCCTTCATCACTTAATACCTGTTATTTGTTTTTCACTTCAGAGTGACTTGCTCATGTTTTCTGCAAAGTATTGACTAATTTCTCCTTTAGCCATGATTTTCTATATTTATGAAGCCAGTTATGGTTAGTGCTATTTTATTTTTTATTCTTTGATGATAGTTTTTCTTTACTTGTTGATTTTAACTCACTTGGAATATAATGAACTGTTTGCTTCTGAAGGTTCAAAGTTTTCTTCATCTAAGTTAAATTTGTTTATCTCTTGTTTGTTTTTTAGTATTTCTTTTATTGTGATCTACTATTATATTACTAAGTTCTTCTTTAAGAAACATAATTTTATCTCTTTTAAGCCCTTGTTCTCTTTTTAGTGGCTAATGAATTATTAATTAGTTTACATGCAGCAATATGTAATAAATACAGTAATACATACATATATGTATTATATTCTATTTTTGATAATTTCTATTTTCAGTATCCTAATGTCATTTTTAATTCTACTATAACATTTTAATATACTTATATTCCTGTTATACATAGCTCTTTATTTTTGCCTTTTTCTTAGAAAACTCTTTTTTCCTATTATTTTTCAGGTTTTAAAAATTTTTGTTTTCAGCTCTAATTTCATAAAGTTTATGTTTTATTGCAATTGTTTTTGAGAACCCCAAGCACATACTGTTTAAATTATCTAGAGCAATTTTTTTTGAAAATATGATTTTTGTTTGACTCTAGAATATTATACTTTCCTGCTATCAAAATTTTACTGAATATTTTACTCGTTCAGTTTTAAGGGTTTATCCAGTTCTGTTATTTTCCAAAATCAGGATATATTAATTTGCTTGGGATTCTCTCAAAAAATTATTAGATTCTGCTCCAATACACAGTGGATGGTGTACTATGAGGATAACCAAGGAGTGAATTCTCTGTTGTTTTTTTTTTTCTTTGCCCTCATGTCTGGCAAAACTTTACTATTTTCTTTATAGACCACTTTAATAAGGTAAAAATATTGCCATTTCAGAGAGAAAGCCTACCTCTCTATTTTCTCTACTTGGGTGGGCATTTGCTGGATGTGTTAGCACATCATCTCCTAGTGTACCTTTTTTTAAAGCAGTTAATACCAAGAGGCCTGAGAAATCAAAGGAAATGATCCATGCCAGGAATGCAAAACAATGTCAATACCCATTAGTTGTTTTTATTTTACGTACTTCTCTATTTCCTTTGAAATGGATTGGTCCCTCGGGTCTCTTTCAATCTGGTTCTGTAAGTTTTATACATTGAAGAATATCTTGAAATTTTCCAAGATGTTTCAGAAATGAAGGCTTTTCTCTTTTAAAAAAAAGCAAGCAATTATATTAAAACTTAAAGAGGAATAGAGATAGACTTCTATCCTCGTTTGTACATAATACCCTTGGATGCGCTCAATCTTTCTTCCATTTTAATTTAATTTCACCTGGAGCAGAGGGGGCCAGGCATCTAAATTATCTTACTCACTTTTTACAACTTTTTCAAGTTGTTTTTGGAATATATTTAAACAAAGCACAATCGTCCCTTCTTAAATGTGTGCTTCCATAAATGTTTGACTTTATTTTTCTATGCAATTACATGATGCATTATGCTGTGGGAGCAACTCATTTTTTCTTAGCACAGACTGCTCAAAATCAGTCTCCCATTTATTTCTTATATTTATCAACACCTCCTATTTATTTTTTATAATCATAATACGAGTGAGATAGAATGCCCTGCTCAGTATGCTGACATAATCCATGATTTTAGATCAAAACATATACCTCATCTCCTTATTTTTAGTTCAAAAAATAGATGTCAGATGTCTTAGGTGGTGTCTTAACCTTTTGCCCTAATTTTCAGTCTCCAGACAATGTATGTAATGGAGAGTTCAGATATCACAACTGCTTCCAGCTCTTTTTTGCCTCAATAATTTTCAATTTTATTAGTGCTATAGCAGCATTCACAGTTTCATATAGTATTAAATTATAAATGTACATTATCAGTATTACCAATCTGATACTTAAACTTACTTTTTTTATTATTACTTTTAATAGAGAGTTTTAGTCTCTTGACTAATTTTATGATAATTGATGATATAGTACAAGCAATTCTTTACAGGCAAAACTACTAAAATCATATATAGTTGGGTAGTGATATATAATTCCTTCAAGATTAACATATCTAAAACAGAGTCTATTATTTTTATGGTAAATTTCTTCCAGCGATTCTGCCTCCCAAAGATTAAGACTAAAACAAAGCCATGGTTTAGCCTAGATTCCTGTTTTGTCTTCACTCCCACTCCATGGGGAACCGGAGCAATTTTAAATTCTCCATTCTTCTCCAGTCCCACTGATATTACTGTAGTCCTGGCCCTAATCTGGCCTTGTTTCGTCTTTTCTAATTTGATGCAGCAGAAAGTTAGAGAGCATAGGGGCAGAACGTTATAGAAGAAAGCAAGTCCAAGATGGAGACCTGAGGAATGCTGGTATCAAGAGGCCACGCAGGAGATGGACTGTCAAACACAGACAGAGAGGCCATATAAAATGAGAATTTTAGAAGCATCAGTTAAATTGAATAACAATTAGATAGCTTCCTCATTGTAGCATAAGCAAAAAACCATGTTAAATAGAGAATTGAAGAAATAGTATATTTTGTTTATTTTGTCTTTTGCTTAAGGAATTTTACTAAAGGATGAAAGAGCTGGGAGATGGATATCTGGAGAAACAAGTGGAATCCAGAAAGTTTTCTTGTTTTTTTCCCACCATTTTGCTACATTGAGCACTACTAGGACATGACAGCATGCCAAGGAGATATTGAGGATGAAAATTTAGATAACTGAGTGGGTGTATTGATGGGTTGACATTCCTGAAAAAGCAAAAAGTAGATAAAATGGCCTTTTGCAGGAAGGCTATTAAAATTAGAGGAAAAAAGGAAAGATGGTTGTACATGAAAGTCAAATTTTAGGTAGAATAGTTGGAATTTGAGCAAATTCCAACTGATATTATCTATTTTCTCAAATGAAAGTTTAATCATAATGGTTGGCTGGGAGTAACAATCTAACAGAGGAATCACAGTTTTAAGACTAGGAAAAAAGTATGAAAGTATCATTGTTGGATTAGGCAAAGTCTGTGATTTCCAATTTTATTTATAACTTTCTTGAAGTAGAATTTTTTTAACGTTATAAAGTGAAATCTATCAATGATTGAGTACCTCACCTAGCAACAGCATAATAAAATACCATTTGTTTATTGGTTTGTTTTCCAGGACCAAATGATCAGTCTCAGTCGTTGTTTTAAATACGGAACGTTTAGTTGTTCTTTCTTAGATTCTTTTGCATTGTTTTGCTACATTAACCACAATTGGCTTCCTATTTATGTCTTTTGATTTAAGAGATATACATACTATTGTTATAACCTTGAGCAAATAAGGTAACTTTTCTGTGATTTAGTTTCCTTATTTGCATAAAAAAATAAAATTTTAATATCTATCTCAGATATTTTTTTGAAAGAAAATGAAATAATGTAATGCACATATAAGATATCAATAAATACTAGCTATTGTTATTGTTTACTTTTACCTTATCTCCAAATTATAGAGTGATATGTTTAGTTTTATTTTAGTCTATTATTTTAGTCTATCAGTTTTTGATAAAATAATATGAGATTTTAGTCACAGAATTTTATTTATTACATTATTTGAATTTCAGGAATTGTTCTGGTATTTGCTTTGTTTCATAATCATGTCAACAATTACTTAGAACATTATTTTATTGATTTCACTAATATTTAATATTTCACTACTATTTAATATTTAATAATTCTACCATGACTTCTCACCTTTTTATTTTAAATAGTATATGTGATATTTTTACTTCGTCTTTTTTTTTAAGATTAATCAGTTTTTTTTTTTAATAATATTCTCAAGAAACATGTGGACAATTATATATCTATGTACTTGGGTGTCTGCATGTATAGGTGTGGTGATATATGGGTGAACTTTCATGTTCAAGGCTGTCTCCATAATGACTTTAAATATTAACTGGGCTGGATACATAGAGTGAGAATTTAGAAAGCATCAGTATTTTCTTTCTGAATAATTGAAAAAGGGAAGACTGGTTACCACGTTCCTTTCACTTTATAATACTTTTTTCATCATAACATTTGCTCACTCTAGCTGAGGAGTTTGAGAGACTGTTAGAGTTTAGACTGCATGTTCAGTAATGCAATGAGTGATAGCTGTGAAGAAAGCATAGTTTCCATGGGGTTTTTTCAATTTCTTAAAGTAGAAATTTGACATTATGAGAGACATGTCCTATAAGTAAAGGAACACAAAACAAATCAATAAAACATTGTGTTTTTAAAATAAGCTTAAAGAAAACATTTAAGTTAATAAAGTTTAATTTACCTTTATCTTGTTATTTTTTAAATAAAAAATAGTACTTTGGGGAGAAGAAATTTATCACCATCTTAAGTACATATTACGAAGAATAATGGATTGAAGATTTATCCCCACTTTTTTTGACCAAAGGCTACAAAACGACAATTTCAATGCTTCTAGTGCTATGTGTATCCTCATTGGCTTCTTAACAAAATTTCTCTAAATTTTCATTCATTCAGAGTTTGAGTATGAAGCCATTCAATGTTGTGTCCAACATGGTTACATTTTATGAGTGGTAATATACTCTATGCTAAATACCACAGGTCCTGTTCCCTGGAGAGGAAAGCCAGCTTTTTCACATGAAAGGTTTAAATCTGGCCTATCTGAAGCAAGATGATGTCACTCAGCAGCCCAGATTCATTATGATAAATTTGATAAGATCATTAAAAATATCTCTAGTTCAAAGAGAATTTAAGCATATTTTAAAGCACTTTTCATTTAAAATA
>NW_011888818.1:4797425-4825862 GCF_000151845.1 Pteropus vampyrus
GATTGAGTACCTCACCTAGCAACAGCATAATAAAATACCATTTGTTTATTGGTTTGTTTTCCAGGACCAAATGATCAGTCTCAGTCGTTGTTTTAAATACGGAACTTTTAGTTGTTCTTTCTTAGATTCTTTTGCATTGTTTTGCTACATTAACCACAATTGGCTTCCTATTTATGTCTTTTGATTTAAGAGATATACATACTATTGTTATAACCTTGAGCAAATAAGGTAACTTTTCTGTGATTTAGTTTCCTTATTTGCATAAAAAAATAAAATTTTAATATCTATCTCAGATATTTTTTTGAAAGAAAATGAAATAATGTAATGCACATATAAGATATCAATAAATACTAGCTATTGTTATTGTTTACTTTTACCTTATCTCCAAATTATAGAGTGATATGTTTAGTTTTATTTTAGTCTATTATTTTAGTCTATCAGTTTTTGATAAAATAATATGAGATTTTAGTCACAGAATTTTATTTATTACATTATTTGAATTTCAGGAATTGTTCTGGTATTTGCTTTGTTTCATAATCATGTCAACAATTACTTAGAACATTATTTTATTGATTTCACTAATATTTAATATTTCACTACTATTTAATATTTAATAATTCTACCATGACTTCTCACCTTTTTATTTTAAATAGTATATGTGATATTTTTACTTCGTCTTTTTTTTTAAGATTAATCAGTTTTTTTTTTTAATAATATTCTCAAGAAACATGTGGACAATTATATATCTATGTACTTGGGTGTCTGCATGTATAGGTGTGGTGATATATGGGTGAACTTTCATGTTCAAGGCTGTCTCCATAATGACTTTAAATATTAACTGGGCTGGATACATAGAGTGAGAATTTAGAAAGCATCAGTATTTTCTTTCTGAATAATTGAAAAAGGGAAGACTGGTTACCACGTTCCTTTCACTTTATAATACTTTTTTCATCATAACATTTGCTCACTCTAGCTGAGGAGTTTGAGAGACTGTTAGAGTTTAGACTGCATGTTCAGTAATGCAATGAGTGATAGCTGTGAAGAAAGCATAGTTTCCATGGGGTTTTTTCAATTTCTTAAAGTAGAAATTTGACATTATGAGAGACATGTCCTATAAGTAAAGGAACACAAAACAAATCAATAAAACATTGTGTTTTTAAAATAAGCTTAAAGAAAACATTTAAGTTAATAAAGTTTAATTTACCTTTATCTTGTTATTTTTTAAATAAAAAATAGTACTTTGGGGAGAAGAAATTTATCACCATCTTAAGTACATATTACGAAGAATAATGGATTGAAGATTTATCCCCACTTTTTTTGACCAAAGGCTACAAAACGACAATTTCAATGCTTCTAGTGCTATGTGTATCCTCATTGGCTTCTTAACAAAATTTCTCTAAATTTTCATTCATTCAGAGTTTGAGTATGAAGCCATTCAATGTTGTGTCCAACATGGTTACATTTTATGAGTGGTAATATACTCTATGCTAAATACCACAGGTCCTGTTCCCTAGAGAGGAAAGCCAGCTTTTTCACATGAAAGGTTTAAATCTGGCCTATCTGAAGCAAGATGATGTCACTCAGCAGCCCAGATTCATTATGATAAATTTGATAAGATCATTAAAAATATCTCTAGTTCAAAGAGAATTTAAGCATATTTTAAAGCACTTTTCATTTAAAATATTACTAAAGGAGGTATTCTAAGGCTGTTGCAGAGGACTTCAGCAGATATGTTATAGGTGTAGCCTTACTCTCTGGATGCAATTCTGACTGTTCCCCAGAACTTCTACTGCCAAGAATGAAGTAACAGAATGTGATCTCACTAACTGACTAGCTGTGTAACCTTGGATAAGTTACTTAACCTTTTGGAGGACATTCTTTGTCATTTAAAAGTAACTAATATCGCTGTGAGGATTAAACAAGGTACTACTCATTCCATTTCCTGCATAATTTGATTACTGTTAGTTAATGGCTCCATTTCTTACATCCCAACCTTTACTTTATTCTGGACAGCCTCAATCCTCTTGTTTTTTACTTCTCTATAGTAATTATGTCAAAGATAGTACAACAGTAAAACCTTAGACTCAGCAACAACTTCAACTGAATTTTCAGTCTAATCCTATGCTGTCTATGAAGTATCATTGCCCGCTATACATCACAATGAATCATCAAGCCATCGAGACCGCTTGCTCACTGGTACTAGAAACGACCGTGCCACTCGTGGCACCCACCATTGCTTGCAGGCTGTTCCTGCCCTCTGAAATTTTCTTCCTTTCTCCTCTTCACAGTTTGAATCCAAGCATTCTTGAGAGTAAGGCCCAGTTCATTTTTAAGATTCCTTCTGATCCCTGCAAATTCGTCTATTGTTAATATCATTTTCAGGATTTCATAGAGCTATCTGGCTTAACCTGGACACAGGGCCATTTACAGGACTGTGTCCTTGCTTCTGTTCACTGCAACTTACTGTGGTGCACTTCCCCCAAACACGCAAAGCCATTTCTGTTTCTTATTTGGTTTTTATGAGAAAGAGCATCAGTGGTCCTCGAGCACCAGCAAACTTCACCTCAAGTAAAAAAAGAGTGTTCAGATAACTCTCTGCAAATCTGAGGCAGGTGACAAGAAAGGGGAAGTAAGAGGAAATAAATAAGATGAACTCCGAGGCCTTTCTGATCAATGTCACCAGCTGAAATTTATAAGACCTAATAAGGTTGGTCTAGTTTATGAAACATAGAGTTAACTGGGAGCTAATTATTAAGAAAGTATACAACGATGGATAATCATTAAAATTATATTGGAGTCTTTTAAAAAACATTACAGATTCCTGTGCTCCACTCCTACGGATTAGAATTCATCATAATAGATTTAGGAATCTGCTTTCTTTAAGTGCTCACATACTTTTGATGAGCAACCAGCTCATCAAGAACACTGTGTTCTGGGGAAAGAGTCAATTTTTACACTGATCTCTGTGGCTTCTGTCCGTAGTCAAAGCAGCCAGTAAGCACTTGGTGACTACAGTTCTGAAGGCTGGCTGCACTTTGTGGGGGAGTGTCTGCTAACGATCCGTGCAAGAATAGCTCCTGTTCCCAAGTCTAACTAACCCCTTTGCATACAAACAATCTCTTTTTCTTTTTATTAAATTTATTGGGGTGACATTGGTTAATAAGATTATATAGATTTCAAGTATAAAATTCTATAATACATCATCTGTATATTGCAATGTGTGTTCACCACCTGAATCAAATCTTCCATCTCTATATATTTGACCACCTTTACCCTTTTCTATCTGTCTGCCTCCTCTTTTCCCTCTGGTAACCACTAAACTGTTGTCTTTGTCTATGAGTTTTTGTTTGTCTTGTTCGTCCTTAATTTGAAAACATTTATCCATAAGGATATACATACCCCCATTTTCATCACAGTATTATTCACGGTGGCCAAGACATGGAAACAACCAAAGTGTCCTTCGATAAACAATCTTCTTTTGTATCAGATTCTGTCTGATACCAGCAAGGTCACTTTCTCCAGGCAGACAGAGAAAAGCAGGAAGGGAACGGTGCAGATTTGTGACCTTGATCTTTTTTACATTGTATCTGTCATTCTGGAAGAATTAAACATAAACAGTCTAAGGAATTCTAACACCCACCTCAAAATTCATAAAATAATAATGATTATGATAATAAGCAAGAAACAAAAATAAAATTGAAAAATAAATTATTAGAGCAAGTACAGGGGAAAATAATGATGGGGATATAATAGTTTGCAGAAGGCAGCCACCAGTTAGTGACAGCTAAAATATCCAAAATAAAGGAATTTATTTCTCTACATTCTATTCTATTATGCTTCTTTCCACATCATTCTCTTTCATCTCTGATGCATATTTACTTTACATGTACCTACAAAATCAGTTTTCCCTGCTACCTCTAATGCTTGGATTCAGTAGCAGTCTGTGATTTTGCCCAATTCTAATCTGGATTCCCAAATTTTTGTAATCTTCAAAAGAATCCAGTTATACATATCTGTTACCAATAATAACTATTATTATTATTACTATTATAATTACTTCTGCTCTTTCTATCATGAAAACTAAATTTACATAGTACTATTTGCCAGATCCTGCTTTAAATCATTTAAACTGATCAATATTAAATAATTGAATCATCTGTTTTATCTGGCATCAGTCATATTTCTAGCCATGTGGACTTGCAAAGAGCAGCACAGCTGAGAGACTGAGAGACTGAGGAAGGGCATTTTAATTCAAATTGAAACCCTTGCTTATGGCAGACCTAGGGCCAAGCCTCTCTCTATAAATGAGCAACACCATAGTCCTGTTACCTAAGATCTTCTAGTTAGTTTTCTGTCACTTGCAAGCAAGACATGTCAAACTAATTCACAGAATTAGTCCGACTTTAAATTTCCATCGGGCATATCAGCTGTAGTATTTCTGTATGCAGAGTCATCTACTCATTCAAAAAAATATTTTCTAACTAATTTTATTTAGTACATTTTTTATTTTAAATAGATAATATTGTCATATGTTTTAAAAAGTAGAAAGTAAAAAAGAAAGACACACAGTGAGGTTCTTTTTTATTTATGTCCTCTTTCCCCAAAGTCCTCACCCCTCCACCATTTCCCCTGTCCAGGGGAACACTACCAAATGTATATGTTTATTTATATATATATGTATACACACACATATATATATATAATCTAAATGTATACATTCTTATTTTTCCAATTTTCTTGTACAAAAGCAGCATAATGAACCCATGCATTTGCACTTTGTTTTGATTTTTTTCACTTAACATTATATCATGAATATTTTTTCTTATTAGTTGATAGCTTCCTCATTTAATAAATTTCTTTATTTTAATCCATTTTATGGATGTACCATAATTTACTTAGCCCAAGTCCTCTTGTGATTTATTTTGTTTAAAATCTTTTGCTAATATAAAAATTGCTACACTAAAAATTCTATATATTTGTTATTTTGCACATAATAATATTTCTATAATATTAATATTTCTATAGAAAGTCGATTCCTAAAAGCAAAATTACTGAGTGAAAAGGTATATGAATTTTGATAGTGGGAATGGCTGTGCATATATAGGGGCTATCTATGCATGTGTGGGGCATACATGGGGAAACTCTGCATTTTCCACTTGAATTTACTGTGAATTTACCACTGCCCTAAAAAGAACATATTTTTTTAATTGAAAAATAAAATAAAATAAGGTTTATGAACAAAAATATTTATTGTGCACATACTATACTATTAGGTTCTGTGATGAGTATCAGGCACACAATGGCAAATATGTATGTACGTGTGATGATGTGAAGAGGCTCTTAAAAGGTTAACTCTATGGAACTAAAACAATATCTATGGTAAGTTTTCTAGGTTTCATTCATGACATAAAGGGAAAGCTCTTTTTTAGCTTCATATCATCATACCTTCTAACTAATGACTAAAAATATAATTAATGATTCATTTGAAATAAGCATTTTTCTTTTTGTATCAGTGTATCTATTTTATGGATGTACCATAATTTACTTAGTCCAACTCCTCTTGTGAGTTGGGCTAAGTAAACTCACTGTGCTGGTTTGCACAATGCCCGTGTTAACATAGAATTGCTACTGCATAAATGTGTGGCAAATGGAATAGCATTAAGTAGGTGATTTACTGTGTGCTTCGCTATTTGGTTTATGAGATGCTTTTCTCTATGATAGGTAGGGTTAAATTGGCAGCCAGAAATCACCCAGTGCCCTGGGGTGAGAATTCTGCTGAAATAGGAGAAAGAAACAGTAAAGAAGAAGAGGGAGAAGGTGCCTACAAAGATATCCTTGACCCACTTTGCAATTCTAACTGCTACTAACTCATGCCATAAGTTCTACCTGGTGATGTCAAGGCCAGATGTTTTCTATATCTGATGTCAAGGCCAGATGTTTTCTATATCTGACTCAGAGGCAGTGTACATTATAGAGATGGCTTATTTCTCATTTGTGCTTTCTTTTATTCACATGGTAAATACAGTAGTACCCCCTTACCCATGGTTTCATTTTCCATGGTTTCAGTTACTTGTGGTTAACTTGGTCCAGAAATATTAAATAAAAGATTTCATAAATAAATAATTCATAAGTTTTAGATTATATGCTGTTCTGAGTAGTGTGATGAAATCTCTCACTGTCCTGCTTCCTCTTGTCCAGGACATGAATCATCACTTTGTCCAGTGTATTCACACTTTCTCCCATTAGTTATTTTTTTTAGTAGACATCTTGGTGATCAGATTGACTAGCTCAGTGCTTGTGTTCAATTAACCCTTATGTTACTTAACAAAGGCCCCAAAGCATTAAGAGTAGTGATGCTGACAGTTCAACCATGCCAACAAAAAGCTGTAAATTGCTTCCTTTAAGTAAAAAGGTGAGAGCTCTCAACTTAATTGTTTTTTTGTTATTAGTTATTGTTCTTAATCTCTTACTGTACCTATTTAGGAATTAAACTTTATCGTAGGTATACACCATAAGAAAAAACATAGTGTATATGGGGTTTGACACTATCTTCAGTTTCAGGCACCCACTGGGAACATATTCCGTGAGTATAATGGAGAACTACTGTACACTTTTTTTTCAGTCTGAGATTTATGAATAGTTACTGGAATTTGTTAGTATTCTCATAGCTGATGAGAGCGTATTCTCTCACAGTATTTTTATTATCTGTGGAGAAACATATACGAAATAATTGGGTACTAAGTTGAGGTGTTACCTACTTTGAGCTTACTTGGATATAATTTTATGACAATTAATGTAAAGATCAAGCAAGACTTGAGACCAATCCTCTTCACCAAAACTTCTGCTTGACTTTTGACCAGAGGACTGTTAGAGTCGCATTTATTTGCACTTTGAACGCTTTTCAGTATTTCTATAGTTATTATTAATATATTATTATAATTTTGTTACTAAATAGATATTCATGTCAAAAGGATGCCAAAAAACAACCGAAAAGCTCAGAATGACCAAATGTGGACCAATATGAACAACAAACTAAATGTAGATTATAACCCGAAGTATAGAATAAATATCTGTGAGTCACATTAATATTAATACATGATTGGATAAAGAAAGGAAGGAAAATAGAAAAATGTCCAGCAAAGAATTTAAACAATTTACACAGATATTTGTCCTTAAGAAGAAGAATCCTAACTCCCCATTTCTTAAGTGTTGGCCATACACGTGATTGCCTTCCAAAGAGTACAGTATGGAGAAGGGTGAGAAAAAGAGTAACTTTATGATGGATAAATCTGACAAATACCAGCTCAAAGAGGTGATCAGGGTCAACGTTATCAGTGACAAATTATGTTGATAGTATGCATCCTTGATAAATTTGATGAGAATGGCACTTTCCCTCTGTGATCCTCCTTCCCAAAACGTATAAATCTCAGTCTAATCACGAGAAAAACATCAGACAAATTCCAAATTATAGCATGCTACAAAATACCTGACCATGACTGCTCAAAATTATCAAGGTCGTTGAAAATAAGCCAAGTCTGAGACATTGTTACAGGCTAGTTGGCTAAGGAGACATGAAGACTACATGTAATGCAAGATCTTGACAGAAAAAGGACATTAGGTAAGAACTAAGGAAATCTCAATGGACTTTAGTTAATAACAGTGTGCTAATTTGGTGCATTAATTGTGACAATGTAATACTAATGTTTACTAATGTAAGAAGGTAAGAATAGGGGAAACTGAGTTTACAGTATATGGGAAACTTCTGTGTTATCTTTTTGGCAAAAACTCTTCTAATTTTTTTTGTAAACCTACAACTATTCTAAAAAAAAGTTTATTAAAAAAATAACACCCCCTCTGTCCTCCTCATCTGCCCCATCCCACGGTTGCAGACATAATAAAATCTGAAGCTTATCAACGAGCCTTAATCTAAACTTCACAAGGGAAGAAATGTACCAAATGCACCACGTGTGCTAAAAGCTAATTTGGACCACTCTCATTTTTTGCTGCCTGGGATTATTTCTTTCAATGCTAACATAAATGAGTAGTTTACATCTAAGATATGTGGAATACATATATATGTACTTACACATATACATATATTTAAATGGAAAAATATGAGACATTACAAAGAAAAGCTAGTTATAAATATTATTTTCATACTCTGCATCTTAGGGATTTCTTATCTTGAGACTATAGATCCAGGGCTTTTGTATTTCTCTGACATAAGACAAAGTCAAGAAAGACCAGGGTTGATGAAAGATATCTGACGAAATATTCAATGAGATGGTCCCTGTCTGATGGAAGCAGGATTATAGCTCTCATGATGATTTATGTAAAGAAAAATTATTTCTACAAACAATTCCCCAAGGGATGATTTCCTGAGCACACCTTTCCAGATGAAATATGTGTACATATTTTCCCTTTAGTGGATCTGTAGTTTGTTGTTATTGTTGTTGTTGTTTAGCAGAAACATATGCAAACTTTCTCTAAGTCTGACATTAGAAAAAGCCTATTTTAATACAGAAAATGGCTGTCTTCTTTCAAAAGAGCTTCTTCGTGACAGTCTCTTTCACAGGAAAGCACTGGGGCAGGAGGAGACCCATCTAAAACCAAAAGCCAATAATTACACTGAATTAAGTGTCTCTTGGTGATGCAGGCTCTTATGAAGCTTGTACTGAGCCTATTAAATCTCATTTCAATCCCCAATCAATTTAGACCACAGTTTAGCAAGCTGCCACTCGCAGGCTTTCCCAACAGTCTCTTAAGACTGCAGAATGTAGTGCTAGGCCAAGCATTTGTTAACCACTATCCCTTCTCACAGAACATTTCATTGGTTAGGAGCCAGGAAAACACTCAATGACGTTTTCATTCTGTCAGTCCTTCTATAGTATTGAGCATATACATAATATAATTTAATGTCAAAGAAGTTTATGTGGTGTTTAAGTGACTAGAAGGGATCCAAGAACTGACAGTTGGATTAAATATATGACACGGGAGGAAGCACGTGTTGTTTCATTCCTCCTTCCAGACCTCAAAGACTTCCACGAGCTGTGTTTATTATTCGGTTACACTATAAATTTTTTCTTAGTGCTTTATGAAGTTCAAATAACTCCATTTATCAAAAAGAGTATAAGTTAGTTTAATGTTTTATTGCTACAGAAAAAAAAAACTCTGTGTTTGAAATATAATTCTTAACAAACTTATTTAGTATAAATGGGAGTAAGGAAAATGAGAGATTAACATAAGAAAAGTAAATGTGTAAAGTTATGTAATAAAAACAATGAATGAGACCAAGGAAGAAAGATATGTGGTTTTACACGTTGCATCCCTGCAACTTCCTACTTTCCAAACCACACGAAGGCTGACTTTCAACCATTGAGAAATTAGATTCTAATCGGCTACCTCCTTGGTGTTCAGGACCGTTATACTGAAAATGTGAGGCCTTTGTTGAAAAATTATTTAGAAGAGCAAGTATAAGGTCCTTTTAAGGTTGGAATGCATGGGCGAGACACACATAAAGTCAGTCCTGTTAGTGTTCACAGTTTTCTTATGACTCTTGCATAAACACATAATCCATAATCCAGACACATTTATCCACTCGATATAGACATTGTGGAAACAAAGACAGGCAACCTTAACTACAATGATAGCCAAACAGGAATGGGTTTTCTCCTCAGATGGAAGATCTGAGGTAAACTCACAATGTAAGGGGAGTCGATGACTTGAATGCATTCTCTGAGCATTCAGGTGGACTGCTGCCTTCCCTTAACATAGATAAGGATAGAGCTAAGGTGGGGGTGGGGTGGTGATGAAGTTTGTCCAGATAGGAGGGACTTTCCATTTCTATATTTCTTTCAAATGAGTCACCTTCAAATGTCTCCTGATTTGTTTTCAGTGGATTTAGTTTCTAATATTTTTTATCAATACTTATACTATCATCACATTCTTGAATAGTATGATTTTCTCAAAATAGCCCAAAATATGTGTAAATAATGAGACAATTTGTAATATTGAATAATATCTAGAACTAAACCTTCTGAATTTTAGTTCATTGAGAAAACATATTCATGTCTAATCAGCATGCTTTTGTAATGTGGCGTATCCACTGACCTCAAAGCTCATTTTCATTAAGAGGCCAAGAATCTTACTGATGCAGGGACTTGAATATTTTAGTGAAGAAATCCAATAAGTAAGTTAAGCTACAACAGGATAAAAACCAGTCTTTTATATTTTCTATAGATTATAAAACCTAGAAAAACAATACATTACACTTTTTTAAAATTACTAACCCGTGTTGATAGCTCACTATGTAGCAGGCTGTTTACATAAGTGGTCTCAAAGAAGGTTTATTTGTAATATCTAAAATGTGAAAACAAGCACCTTACCTCATAAGTAAATGGAAAATGTAAGAGAAAAATAATTATATAACTTAGTATTCATAAGATTATAGGAAATAGATCTTCTAATACTGTTAATAGAAGCATAATTGTTATTGAGAATCATTTTGCAGAATTACTTCTTTTAAATGATATTACTTGCTACTTAGAATTTACTCAAGTTATTATCAAGGATGAGAATCATTGTTTATAAGAGAAAATAAAAATTTTCCATTTAAAGGAAAAGGGTTAATCAATTAAATGACTATTGTATGTCACTCACTTTGGTAATACAGTAATTAATAAAAACTGACAATGTCTCTATCTTCATTCAGTATATAATTTAGTGGGCGAGACCGAAATTAAGTAAAATGAGTACATAAATATGTAATATAATATCAGCTGGTGAAGAAATATATGAAGAAATATAAAGCAGGTCACTGGTGATTTTTATTTTAGCTTGGTCAGAGAAGGAGACTCTGAGGTGGTGACATTTGAATAGGAACTGTATTAAGCGAAAGAAGGAGCCATGACTGTGTCTGGGAAAATGTCTTACATCCAGAGCAAACAGAAAGTTCAAAGACTCTCAGAAGCAAGCATGGCATGTTCAAGGATCATTAAGGAGCAACTATGGGTGAAGTCAAGTGAAAGAGAGAGAGGAGAAGGACAAAGAACAGGTCAAAGAGGCAGCCACAAGCCAAGTGGCTCTTGTAGGCCACCATTTTATTTTTAGTGTGATGGGAGGGTATTGGTGAGTTCTAAGCAGAGGAGTAGAGTCTGACTTACATTAATCAATGGTAGGGATAGCAAAGTGAAAGAAGGAAGACTTCTGTTGTAGACTAGAAAAAAGGAAATAATGATTGCTTGGCTGAGGAGTTGGCAGTGGAAGAGTGGGAAGTCTGCAAATTATGTTTGTTTGTTTGTTTGTTTGCATTTGAGGTAAAGTTACTAGAACTTGTTGATAATTTGATATGAGTCGTGAAATAAAGAGTTATGGAGAAATCTATGGTCTCAGGCCTGAACAATTGAGAATGGAGTTGGCACAGCTGACCGAGGGACACGGGAAGGAGCAGGTGGCGGTGAGATAGTATCAGTGAATTGAAAACATGCATCCTTAAGAAGAATACTTAATATAATCAGAAACTTTTAAAGCTATGAGTTATAAATGGTACAAAACTGTGTGTATATGTAGAAAAATGACTAATAATAAAAAGATGTGAACACTATCACTGGTTAGTGTGATTACAGCTGATTCTGATTTTCTTCATCATTTCATTCTTTATTTACAATTTTTTTTTTTTTTTTTTTTTTTTTACTATAAACATGTGTATTGAATCAGGAGAAAAATCATTTGAAATAGCTTTGAAGATCATGGAGAAAGATATTTGGGGTAAAATATGGTTGAGAAAGCCCAGCTGTTTGAAAATCACTTGAAACATCTGACAAACACAAAACACAGCTGGCATGGAAAACAGAGATATTATATAATTTGAATTCTTTACTGTCTTCGCTAAAATGGGAAAGAAATGGAGGAAAATGTTCCTTTAAAATAAGATTGTCATCTTTTTTCTAAGTTGAACTAAGAAAAAGAATCCTAGCAGAAAATTCTCAGCAATTCATAGAATTTTTGAGTTTCCTGACAAATTGTGTTGCAAAAAAGTTTACTGTCCATGCAACATTCTCCATTACTGGGGCATGTGATGGCATATTCCAAAATCATTCTGCCCCCATTCCAGGAATTTTGAAATGGCCTTTGGAATACTGGTTTTTCTTCCCATGATCAAGAGATAAAGGAAAGGACACCCCACAAAATGGTGATGATGTTTTTTTCAGGGCGATTGGATTTTAGGTCATTCTTTTCTCTCTATAATTTTACATAATTTTTTTCCCCAAGAACAATGTGCGCGTGTGTACATGTATACACACACACACATACATATATATAATGTGTATACATATGCATATATATGCATATATATAATTAATGTAGTTAGAAAAATATTTTACTGTAAAAATACAGTAAATGAGAATTATAGATAATTGAGAAAAATAAAGATAGAAGAAAATACAAAAACAAATATACAAATGAAAATATAAATATTTAGAAAACCAACATATGACACACAGAAGAAATCCACCATGATCAAAGTTTTATTTTATAGTTTGGTATATATATATAGGCCTATAAAAAAGTTCCTAATGAATATTCTGGAAACATATTTACCCATAATTGTCTATTCTTTAACTAGAATGTTTACTATGTGCACAGTATTAAACAAGATGGGTATACAACAATTCATTTAACTTGTCCTTATAGTTGAAAATTTATTGTTTGTTATAATAAGTAATATGCCAGAGAGTATTTCTGTAGCCAAGCAATGCTGATTATTTCTTTTGGGTCAATTCCTAAAAGTAGAACTGCTAAAGGACCAAGTAGAAAGTTATTGCAAGAAAGTTTGCACGCTACACTCCCACAAGTATAGAAGCAATATATTTGTCTATACTTCATTTATAATGAATTTTATTAATATATTCAAAAACATTTCTCCATTGATAATTTCTGAAGTCCCGTTATATTTTTAGATTTACTTTTCTGTACTTACCAGTGAATTTGTATATTGTCATGTTTATAAACTATTTGCATTTCTTAATTTGTAAATGCATTTTTAGGTTCTTTGCTCATTTTTCTATTGAAATTTTCATTTTTCCTAAAGACTATTATATCTTAAAGATACAAATATATTATACATCATAATAATACAAATATATTAGCAGATTGCTAAGTCATTTTTTTCCTTTGAATTCTTATAGTATTTTATCACCATCCAGAAATTTAGATTTCAAAATTTATTCACATATTTCACTTTCTATCCTTTCTCTTTAGAGATACTTTAGGAGATTCTTCTTTATTCTAGATTTATCCAAATGTTCAACTACGGTGTCTTTTAATATGGTTTCATTTTTCACATATGTACCTGGTAAAAGATGGTTAAAGTGAGGTTTTTTTCTCCTTCTTTTATAATTTGAGGTAGTTTCTATTTTTTTTTTCTCCAAGTACCTATCTGGTTGAGCTATTGAATGATGCCTTTTCCTACTCATTTGAAATATCAACCTCATTGATTGCTATATTCTTAAATATATTTAAATTTGTTTTAAGACTTTGTATCCTGCTTTTACAGTCTGCTGTGTCTTGTACCCAACATCTCAGCTTTGTTTATTGTAGCTGCAGTGACCCATAAGTGGAATAGTGACCCACAAAGATATCAGGTTTCTCTCTTTAGAACCTGTAAATAGCATCTTATATGTAAAAATAGCCTTTGCATATGTGATTAAGTTAAGGATCTTAAGATGAAGAAATTATCCTGGATTTTCTGGGTGCGCCCTGCATGCAATCACAAGTGTCCTTATGAGGGAGGCAGAGGAAGATTAGACATGCACACAGGAGAAGGTGATGTGAAGGCAGAGCACAGAGATTTGAAGATGCCCGCCAAGAAGATAGGACTGACATGGCCATAAATTGAGAAATATTGGCAGCCACAAAAAGCTAGAGGAAACAAAGAAAAAATTCTCCCCTAAGGTAGCCATAAGTGCATTGTACTGTGGACACCTTGATTTGGCCCAGTGATACTAATTTCGAACTTCTGGCCTCCAAAACTGTAAAAAAAGAAAAAAGTATATATTTCTGTTGTTTTAAGTCAAATTTGTGGCAATTTGTTACAGTAGCCACAGTAAACTAACACCGAAGCACTGTTATATAATTAATTATCCAATAATTCAAGACCCATTTGGGACTCGTTTTGTTAATTTTCATAACCATTCTTATTTTTTCCATAACTATTTGTTGAGTGTCTACTGTATGGCCAGTAATGACTCATATATTTTTCTAGAAAATCTTGATAATAATTTATTAAATTCTAGGGGGAAGAAAGTACTTGTGGTATTTTTAATAAACTGTATTAAACATTTGGAATAATTTATTAATTCATAGGGATCATAGTAATATTAAAATATTTTTTCCTACTCAGGAATTTCCACTTTATGCAAGTCTTATTATCTGTTCTTAGTTGAAATTGCATTTTTCTTTCTTTTTATGAATTTAGTTAATATTTCTTGTTGAATTTATTCCAATATTTTAAAATAGTTTTTATTGATAATATACATAGAAACAGGCCAAAGAATTACTTTCGGTTTAGGCAGTTTTCCATCCCACCCTACTGTGGAAACTAGCAGAAAAGAAGAATGCTGCCACAGAAATAGCTAGTATGAGTTTTGAGATTTTTGATAACCAACTTTCTATTTTCCTACAATGAATTCATTTGGAGGCAACAAAAATTGATACTATAGAAATGCAACTCAGTTGTATAGATAGTGAACCAAAAATACATGAAAAGAATGTAAATATAGAAAAGAGATCTAGGAATATCCATGTGGATCATCAACATAAATGAAGTAAGAACCAGAATTTAAAAAAAAAAAAAAAAAAAAACAAGACCAGTATTTAAAATATAATAATATATAATAATAGAAAATATTTTTGAACTGGGTTCATTATGCTTTATGTAAAATTGAAAGATATAACTTTCCTTTCTATAGGTCCTAGAATCAATTTTTGAGTTGCAAATGTAATGAAAAATGCCTACAAACATTCCGATGGAGAGGGACAGGGGAAAGATAAATTTATTTAGGATGAAATCAAAATTATGTTGGCTTTAATTTCTCTGCCACAACCAGAGGGAACAAAAGATAATGGAATAAAACCTTTGGCTTTTAAAGAAAAGCATTTTACCCACGTAAGCTCTTTAGTACATAAAGGTGATAAAAGATGTTCTAAACTATGCAAGGGCTCAGATAGCATGTATTTAAACATATTGAGGATTTACTCTAAGGGGCAAAAAGATTTAGTAAAATCATAAGTTTAAGACATAGATTATGTAAATCAAACTAATTAAAATTCATTAAGCTCCTCCTCTACCAATGGAAACGAAACCTATGTCTAATTGAGTGGTAATTTTAATTAGTCTTTTTAGGCCGCTTTTCCACCAGTAGAATTTGGTGAGGTTAATCTCTATCCATCAAGATTGTAAAGCATTGAACCTCAAAAGGAAAGGTTTGGGGCCTTAATTCCTTATCTTCTTTAAAACTTTACCTAGTTCTTTAGTGAAGTTTTGAAGATAGGCTTTGTCAGGGGGAAAAAAAAAAAAAGTCATGGTAAACCCTTCCCTATGACAATCAGTGCCTATTCACTTTTGTTAACATAAATGACAGGCCATGCAAATATTTAGGAAATTATCAAAGTTCTGCTCCTTGATGAATTGATTTTCTGCAATTGCCCAGATTATCTGGTAGTAGCTTAAAAGTCTGTTTTAAATCACCAATTTACGAGCAGTTTGGGAAGTGCTCATCTATCTAAACATTTGGTATAGTCTTATATTGATATATGCAGTGGAAATAATCAAATAATTTAACAAGATATCAAAAAATGCTTTGACCAATCAGAATAGATTCCTCACAAATCAAAACAGAGCATTGCTAATACACGCAAATGTCACAACTTATTTAGCTCGTCCTATATTCATAAATAGTCTCCATTTCAAATTTATAAATAATATTAGTCATATGGTTGTGCGTGTGTGTGTATGCTCTCGTGTTCTTTTTCTTAGGTAAAATTTCAAATAATGCAAACCATAAATCAAAGGGTATACACATAATAAATTTTGTTACATGTTTCCAAATGATTTTCCAGAAATAATGAACCAATTAAAATTCTCACAATAGGGTTCCTGGCTCTACATAATATCATCACTAAAAGGTATTATCACTTTGTGTCAGGAGTGCCTAAGACTACCTCCAGTTACTCCCAGCTATAATTTATTAAACAAAATTATACAAAATAAAATCAGAAAAGGAAAATAAAGAACATGAAGGGAAGTCCAGGAAACCAAATGCAAGTTTCTAAGTCTCCCCTCCCAGTGTAGTCACATAGGACATGCTTATTTCCTCAAGCAATGAGCTGTTGCAACACATGTGAAATGTTGTTTAGGAGGAATGCTCATTAGAGACTCAATGTCCATGCTTCTTACTGGGAGCTGGTTATGTAAGCACCTTCCAGACTTCCTGGAAGAAATCAGGTGTTTAAAATAATACATTGTTTGTATCTAATCACTCTGATGGTGAGAAGGGTTGAGGAAAGATGGACAAATATGAAGCATACCAAGGAGAGAGTGAATTCCCTGAAACCTAATATAAATGGTATAGCCGTTCACCTCATTCCAGGGGCCCCTGGAGCCCATTTGGCTAAAAACTGGACTGTGAATACTAACTCATACATCTATGTTCTGTGTGAAATTCAGGAAGTTACTTGATACTGTTAAAAAGCCTCAGTTTCTTCACTAGCAAATAATAATTTCTTCTAAAAATAGTGAAGAATCAATGAAGACTTCCACTTTTCATCAAAATGGAATAACAGAGATAGGTTGAGACACTGGATATCAAACTGTGCAGGACACTGATCCCGGAGAGTCAGGAAACAAATACAGCGGACCCTATAATCGCTCCAGCTTACTACCTTAAATGAGTTTCCAGGCCACAGTGCAAGGGGGAACCCAAGCAGACCCCGGCTGACTCCTTGAGTTGAGCAGCAGCAGAACTGAATTCTTAGCTGCTGGCATTTAAAGAAAAAAAAGTACGAGAGGGAGGAGCACAAAGAGAATTCCAGAGATCTGTAGAGGATCTCCATCAAGAATTCAGCAAAGGAGTAAGCATAGCAACAGCATTGCTACCCATAAAGCAGTTTCTCTTGCTTAGAATGTGCTCTCTGATAGCTACTAGAAGACACAGAGCATAACTTAGGTATATGATTGAATCTCTCCCTCTCTCTCTCTTCCCTCTCCCTCTCTAGTGCACACACACACAAATGTGTCCTACAAGCTCTTAAAGGATGGATATATGTCTTTCCATCTCTGAATCATCCTTAGTTCCTAGCAGTGTTTTGTACAGAGCATATGTCAAATGAATGTTTCCTAGAGTTGAACATTAGCATTCTATTACAGCTTGGACCAATTTCTCCATATTCCTGATCTCTGGGAGTTAGTATTTAATTTAATGTGGAAAATGATAGTCTTCTATCTCTTTCTTCTTGCACAATGAGAGGGCATCGTTATTATGATTATTTGTTTATTTGTTTCTAAACTGATTTAACTTATCTTTTTTTAATGCTGGGTCTTAATAATGCTATAGGTAAGTATTGTGCCAAAAGCCATACATATGATCTTTTCTTACTCTGAAAGCTCTTTTTTTAAATAAGTGGAAAAACTTCATTTTTCTAAATATGAGTATTTGTATTTTAAGTATTCTGCCTGCCTCCAGGTTTGTGTGCTTAGATAAACAAGAGCTGACTTTCTTTTTGAAATAAAACAGAATAATAGAGGAAACTAGAATGTAATGAAATTTATGACCCAGATCTGATACAGAAACATGAGTAGTTGATAGGCTAAGCTAGTTAAGATTTTTTTGTTTGGTTTTTCTTTTTTGCTTTTCCCTAAGAATTCTCTGGGGCTTTAAAGTCTATTTCATATTGGAAACTAGCTTATTACAATTTTTTGACTTGATTTCCTATGACAAATATTGTTGGCAAAATAAGTAAAGCTCTGAAACTTTCAGTGCCTATCTGCTGTGTATTTGTGGAATGTGTGCTCTACATAGTTGATTCTGTCACCAATTTACATTATGGCATTTTTCCATATGAGAACCTAATAGGCATTGAAATTGTATCTTTAGCTGGTCCTCAGAGTTTAAGAAAGCTTTGTACACAGTCCAGAAGCATCCACTGTGTTTTTCTCTTGTCCTATTGTGTTTCCTACACTATATCTGTCAGGATAGAATTTAATGCTCTATGAATATTTATGCTGAAGTAAAGGCCCTAGGTCCCTGAACCCTGTGTCTTCCTTATGGTATCTTGGTATCCATATGATATCCTCATTTACTTTTTTCTAAATGATCTGGTAAATTACCTAATAATTAGCTATTATATTACAATTCTGTAGTCAAAAGGCTTCTGTTGAGTTTCAAAGCCACTAATGAATACCGGTAGATAGATGGTCAAGGAACTTAATTTCTTCAAATAGATGATGCCTCCCAACATTGACGCTCAGAAATGACCACAGTAGTGGTTGGGAAGGCACTCTGTGAAGCCCTCTCCTTGTACTTTAGTTGTGTCAGGGTTTCAGCAAGCTACTTCTTAGATCACTTGCAGCTCTAATAAACTGTGATTCTATCATTTTCTTTCGACTTTAAAAAAAGTAGCCTTTCAACACATCAGGGAACTTGGGAAATGTAAGGGAATATTAATTCTGGTCCTGTGAGGCCATCAGAGTAACAGCCAATAAGTTATGCCCCCAGTTAATTATCCGTTTGTCATTTTAACATCAAACTGGCTTATCAAGCAGCTGAGAAGAGACCCGTGAAGTGTGTGTTTTTCTTATTTAGAGTAAAATGCAGAAACATGTAGCTGCTCAGTATTCATTGATTAACACAATCTTCTCTGGGTTATTGGTAATCAGACAACGTTATTGCCCAAATCAACCTTGTGGCGTCTCCTTCACTAAGTGTAGAATAACTGCTCTGGTACTTCTAAGAATAGACCAGAGTTCCTGATGCAAGGAAATCTCTCACTCAGGAGTAATACGATGAAAGAAGTCTAGGAGAATGAACAAGCAAGAGAGAGCATATACCCAACTTTCCCCAGCAGAGTAGTCCTAGATCACTCACCTCAGACTACTCATCTATGGGAGGAGCCCTTGGTCCTGGTAGCTGTGCGGAAGAACCAAACCATCTGTAAGTGAAATAGATGAAAATCTAAAGATAAAAAGAAGACAGTTTGGATTTATTCTAAAGCAAACGAGTCCCAGTTATCTACTAACCAGGAAACTTAATTTTTTTCCTATTTTGTGTTAGCAAGGTAAAAGCCCTTCCAGCTACCCTTTAAAGATGAGTTTTCTTGGAAGAGGGAAAGAGGATTAGAATGGAGGTGAGTGGTGAGGATAAGTGGCTGCTGAACAACAGAAAGGGTATATAAAACAAAAGTGGAGGTTTCTGAAGGGGAACCTTATCTACTTGCCTACCTTTTTCAGTATCCTTCCTGCTGTTTGTGTTCCCTTTCATCGCTATCTCTACTAGCACACACAGTGCCTTGGTGTGATTTTAAAAAGGCTGTAGCCAGATTTCAGGTGCTCCAGATGACTGTAGCCAGATTTCAGGTGCTCCCCTTGAGGAAGAAAGTGTGAGTGAAATGTGGGCTGGAATTGAGCTTCCTCCTTCATTTGGCTGGGCAACTTTTAAAAGGCAGAACCTGACAAACCCTAAGTAGCAGTTTTGCAATTATTGATAAATTAGTCAATACCCTGGGCATGCAACATATAACCATGGCCTACGAAAAAAGTCACTCCATTTATTAGCAATGAATTCAAGAATAAATTGGAATTTTGAGTCCTTAGAATGAAGATAAACAGGAAAGATCTATCTATGCTTAATGTATATAGGTTTCTTTGTTTAATATTAACATTATTGAAACTAATATGGTTATGTGGGGGTTGTTAGGACTTTCCTTGATCTCTACATGTTTTCTGTAAACTAAATAAAAATTCTATGTCATTTTCTAAAAATTAAAGTGCATTTATTTTTCAGAAGGCGAATGTAAACTAAGTATGACAGTACTAGGGTAAACTATTATAACAAGTAATTCTTCTTCATTATCTCTACATATCACAGATGAGGGTGGGACAGGAAGTAGGGGTGGCCTAAAAGGCTCCTCTGCCATCTCTCCCCATTCTTTTGGCATTAAAAATACTGGGGATGAGAGACAGAGCTCGAGCACTTGATTCTAATCTCAAATTCTATCCTTAGATGTAATAGGTCTTCAACCCCAAACTCTATGATCCCTAGCATTTTTAAAGCATAAGGTGGCATTTTTACTGAGAAGCACCTTTTTGTGGAGAAAAAACACATAATACAGAACCAGAAAAGCAGGGTGCTATGTATTAGCGGTTCAATTTGGCATAAGAAAATTTATTTCTCTGACTCAGCTTCCTCATCTGTATAATGTGAAAAATAAAACTTCATTTTCAATAGTGTTTAGGGCATTAAAGGAAATACTGTATATAGAAAGTATTTTTGCAACTATAAACTCCATACACATAAAAGCATTTATCATTATTAACACAGACCTTAATTAAAAAGAAAAAAAACAACTCTATGTTTAAGAGTGCTTAACTGTGAAACGGTGTTAATATTCTTTTCCTGGAACAAATTTATAGGGTCTTTTTTCTGAGATTATATTGATAGAACAGGTATTAAAGGACCCCGAACAGAGACACAGTGCTCTAAGTTTGTGTTATTATTTTTCCTTCTTATATGATATTCCTCCCATGTGATTACCTTAAAAAAGTTAGCATTAAATTTTTCTTTAAACTTAAACTTGCTTTATCAGCTTTCTTTCACTTATTTTGATATTATCTTTTTTTTTTTTAACTTTTTTCTGGCTATCATTAATCTTAGCTACTCTAAGTCTACACAGGTTAAGTAAAGAACATTACACTTTGTATCTTTTCTGACTTCCTAGTGCTAGCAAATGTGACCTTGTGTTCAAGCTCATTTTGGTTCTGATTGAGTAAAAGAAAGCTGATTCACTCATTGCCTTTGTCCTGATTCTGTTTTTAATATTACAATGTCTGATTACAGTTATTCATCAGAAATAGGCAGAAACAATAATGTGATTGGCTAACTCCTTTTCTAATCTAAATCTCAAAGGTTGCCCTCCCTCCACCCATCCATTTTTCTCTTGACTTTAAGGCAGAGTCAGTTGTTGCCCTACCCACATTTCTATAGGACCTTGTACTTACCTCAATTAGATTTCTTAACACATTGTACTGGAACTATTTATTTACTTGATACTCCCACTACACTCTGACCTCCTTCGGTTTTATCATGAATGTGTCCTACCACTTAGAATCAAGAATGTTGGCTCATAAGAACAATAACAACAACTCAACATTCATTCATCTCACCTCATATCAGGCAAGGCTCTAGTTATTTTTATACATGTTACCTCGGTTAAAAAAACAGTTTAAAAAATATCACAAATCTTCAGACATAAATAAATATGTCAAAGATTTTAATTAACTCATAATGAAGGTAGTAGGCAGATGTTCTAACTCATTCAAAGAAGAAATCAAAAAACTACAAATTTATATGAAGGATCGGTGAAATGAATTTTTCAAATAGACAGAAACTGGCTTTTTTCATGGAGAGGAAGGAAAGTCAACTGAATCTCCATCTGACAGAATATATTTGTTATCTATAGATTAGAATTACTTCATATTGCTGTAAAATAATGCCCATTGGGTCAGAATCAGATAACCTCAAAAAGTGTACCCTAGAAAATGCATAGTTTTCCACTGAAACACAGAGTTTTTCCTAGAACTCTTTCAATACTCACAAAATAAGCAATATTCATTAAATTTAACCAAAGCGCTAAATTTTCTTATTAACTCCATAGAAGTTTACTTTTCTTTCTTCTGTTTTTAACTCCATCTCTCCATTTTCAACTCAACACCAAATCATTAAAGATTTTGTATTGACTTCAATAGACAATGGACTTCTTACCTATTAATTTTGAACTCAGGAAATGTATAAAATGATGGAAAATAATATGTGAGAATATGCAGAACAGGTTGTATATGTCAACAGAAAAAAAGGAGAGACAAAGATCACTATAGTCTGGAAATTACTTATAATTTTAGTGCAAATTGAAATCTCTTCTATCAATTGTTCATTCTTTTATCCCTGGAGTGATTTTTTCTCCACCTAACCATCATGTATCCCAAATTATTATTTTTTTACATTCCTTATCTCATTTCTATTAAAGATATCTTTTGCTGTCTGACAGATTACTACTTCCTTTATAGCATGGATACTGCATTCCATTTCTCTTGCCATATATTGTCTTTTCCAGCTATGGTTAACAAGATGGAAATTTTTCCCAGAGCACACCTATGAACTTCCTTTAGATATGCCTTTGGGCACCAAGTCACCTGGTCATGGATGGAAACAGAAAAACAAAAGCAATAGTTAAATTTGTTCCCCAACAAGTTTTCATTGTGTTCAGCCAGTCAAGGTATCAGGAATTTGCTGACCGGAATAGGTTTGACTTTAATGCCATCAGCACGAAAAAAAGAAAAGAAACAGCAGGAGAAGCAGTATGAAAATCCTGTTCCCTCTGCATTCTTTATGCAAACTATTTTTAGTTTGTCAACCAAGAAAATAATGTATTTCTTTGCAGAAATTGTATAGCCTGTTGACACAAGATAAAGAAATTGAAAGAGAGTCCACTTAGAGAACAAGAATCAAAGAAGTGGAATAAACTGTGAATTCTGCACCTCCCTCAGATATTTTTACAATCAATTACTTCTCTGTTCTTAGCTCTCCTGTTATTTTGTTCTCCTGTAGGTTAAAGTGGAGAAATGGTAAAGGAAAATTAAATTAGACAACTCCCTTAAGGACTAAAATAACTACATGACAAATAGTCAAAGTTTTCATTCACTTTAATTATAACTACTTTTATTTTAAAATTTTATGACAATAAAATCCATGACAGAATTGAGCGTATTATGCAAATACAGCTAAACAAGGGATAGAAATGTTAGTGAACCAAACAATTTACTAATTTATCATTTGTATTTTCTTGATATTTTTTCATGGCGTATAAATATTCTCACCCAATGCAATCGCTGCCATTTTCAAACTTTTAATCTAAAGAATATTGATCACTTGGAAAAGATTGTCTTAAGCATTTTTTTTTAATAGTTCATGGTTCTTTTGGGAAGATAGGGTAGAAACTTTTTTTATTACACTATGAATAGGAAAAAATATTGTACTTCTTTTCCAATCAATTATGGCAGGTTTCCCAGATGAAGTTGAATTTGAGGTGAGGGTTGAAGGTATAGCTTGCCAAGATACTCATAAAGCTTATGTTTTCTGGACTCAAAAACTACTAAAAAGATAGAAGTAGCTAGGTATCACTCAGTTAAAGTACACATTGTTCCGAAATCAGTCAAGTGCACTGTCACTGATTAACTTTTGCTGCAGAAATTTCTGCCCATGGCTCATTTATTTCTGGTTGACCCATAAGCAAGACTTTTGCTTTCTCGGGCAACTTTGTAAATTCTGCCTGGTTGGTTCTTTGTCTTTTAATACTCATCATTATAAATAAATTCAAGAACATAATGAATGAAAGCTATCCAATAAGTTTAAATATGGATTTGTTACTCTTCTTATACATCAAAATCAATTTAATTTTCTACTAGGTATTTGCAACATCCCAATCATATAAATATAAAAAGGGTAAAAAATTATTTTCTCACTTGATATCTTAATATGTACCATCTAACCATTTACCCTACTTTTGGCCTTTTATGAAGAAGTCTATTACTAACATGTGTTCAAATTAAATTATTGGTAGAAAATATAAACCCTAGAAACACATTCTAAATTAAATAGAAAAGGATTCTTTCTGGATTACCATACAAAAGGCAATTAGTAATGATCTGCTTCTAAAATACGATATGAACTATTTGATTTCCCAATCAAAGTTCACTCTCATGAAATATATCTTTATTGGAAATTAACCTGAGCCATCTTAATAAATATACTATTGATATTATAAAGTACATCACTATAAATTGATGGTCTTTTTTTCTTCATTTTTCTAAATGTTTATTTTATCAGACCACTTATTCTTCATGCTTAACCTCAGAAGGAAAATTGCAGTCTCACATGTGAGAAAAGATTCCTCTCATTACAGATACTACAAATCAATTATTAAAGTTCTCATTCCTAAATTTTATGCAGGATGTTCAAAACGAAAATGCCAGTGTAACGCAAGATCAGAATTTTTAATTATTAGTTTCTACTTCTTTCCTTAAGAATGCATGTAGCAAGATATCTTTGGAGAACTGATATTTTAAATAGTTTATTTCCTACTGCAGAATAAATCGAATGTTTATATAGCCATATTATAAAAATGACAACTAGAGAATTTTGCCTATAGGATATTAGAATAGGATACAATAAAATGAAAAGTCCCAAATTGCTACAGTTCATCCTAGAGTGTAGTCTGCCACTTAGTTATTGTGAACCTCTATTTGAATTAAATTAGTTTTCTGCAAAATAACTGATTTTACAATTAAAGCATTTCACTACATGCTGAGCTGAACAGTTTTCTTTAAGGCGTATTTATAAACCTGTCTTGCTATATTGTTTTTGTAAAAATAAATAAATAAATAAATCACACAAAAAGAAATTCATTCTTGACCAAACTACTAGCGAACACAGCTACTGGTATTTTAAAAAGCTATTCAAATGTGGAATAATGATAATAATATTATAAGAAGCTATTCATGCATGAAATAAAGAGACTATTACATCCTTCATTTCAGAATCAGTGATGCTCAATAATAAATACAATTTAAATGAATAAAATTACATAGAATACCTAATTTTTAAAATATGGCATTTATTCATATTAATCTCATCATCCAGTGAAAAACACAGCATTTATATAGAGAGATGTGTATAGTGTTAGATTTATTTTAATAAAAGCATAATAATTTCTGATCTTCATTTGCCACTTAACCATATATATGAAGTTTTTTATGACATTCGTTTTCATAATAATTTTGTTTTCATAGGATTACAGTTTATGCATTAATGTATCAACTGAAGAAACTAGAATACATTAATCTAGTGGTTCCTATGCATCTTTTTGTGTGATATACCTATAGCCATAACTGAACATTAAATCAGATAAATATGAATATATCATGAACTTTAGGGATATTTTAGTTTGAAATATAAATGCTTATTTGAAAATTAATATCCAAAATTAATTTTTCACATTTTTCTCACTTTCACAATAAAATAAAGAATATGCAAGTAGCAACTCTGTTTAAAATTCAAACATTTTGTTAACCCTCCAGTTCTGCATTTTCCTACTGAATAATCTAGACATTAACTAAGCACCATGGTTATGAGTCTTTTACAGTGTAAGCTTATTCAAATTCTTCTCCCATCTCATCCTAAAATACTCATAATTCAACATCACAGTTAAAATGCATGACACAGGCGTACGTGTGCGCGTGCACACACACGTGCGCGCACGCACACTCACACACACCTTGGACGCTGCCAAAATTGTCATCCTCTCCAACCCAACCTTTCTACTTCGGTATATGACATTACAAATCTAGAGTAAAGAGTATTCTGTCTGCCTTCTCATTACTTTCTCTATCACTTCCTAGTATAATTATGTCTGTCCTTTTTCTCCAACAGACCATGAGCTAAGGCAGGGAACTGGTTGGATTTGTCTACTGTATGATTATCCCACAGGATCTGACTTAGTGTCAAGTGCAATTAAATGTTTGATAAATAATATGTAGTCAATGAAGAAAAATAAAATATATAGGTTAAAAGAAAAAATCCGTCATATTGTAGAGCTATTTTCAGAAAAAAATTTTAATTATTTTGTTTAAAATTTTGGTTATTTTTTTTTTTTCATTTTGTTCAATAATTTGTTAAAATCCTTCTTGAGACATCCTTCTCAGCCACAAATTTACTTTATTATATTTTTCCATTTGTTTTAGTTTCTTTTTAATACAAAAAAAACACAAGGTTCTACATTTTCCTCTAAATAAAAATATTGCAATTTATTTATTAACTTTATATTGGTGAGATTTCTTCTCAATATTAGTACTGTATTTTGTAAACAATGCTTCTCTGACCATACTTGTAACTTCCCACATCTAAGCATGCATATCTCTATGCTATAATATAAACATATGTATACACACATATATATAAACCATATATATTTAAAGAATAAAAAAGATTAAAAATTAAAAGGCATTTTAAGGAATCTATAATATTTGAATAAAGGCTTAAACAATTGTTATATTTTTGGTATGTCTTTAATTCTAAGATACACTCCTCTCACAATTTAAATTGTTTCCCTGACAACAATTGAAAGTTTTTGAAATCAGTAAGTAATTTAATATCAGTGCAAAGTGGTTGCATTTATTATATTATTTTTTTCTTACAAAAGCTATCATTATATTACATTTAAGATGTCTTTGACATTGACAGAATTTTAAAATTCTGAAAATACGTTATGCCTAGTAAATAAAACGACTCCAAGATTAAACCTTCTATATCCCTATATCCCTATATCACTATGAATCTGTCCACCTGATCTGTCGAAAACTGATATTGTTCAACTTCTCTTTGGATTTCTATTTTTTTCCTAAAATACTTTTGGTTTACATATTTCTTTGACTTGTTAGTCTATGTAAAGATCACATATTTGGGAGCTTTACTTTAAAGTTTTGTTTTTCACATTTAGTTGTTTCTTTGCTTTAACTCCACTTTGGAATTAACATTTTTTGCCTCAATTCAACTTCTAGAATGAAATTACAGTTCTATATGAAATGATGCAAAAATGACCATTTTACTGGCTTGCAGATATTCCATATTATATATCAGGTTTTATTAAAATAATATGTGTTTTGCCAAAGAAAAAGTGCACTGGACAGGGTTAAATAGGCAAGAAAGATTTTATTTTAAACTATTGCGATTAGAGAGAGAGATTGAACTGATCTATGCTGAAACAAATGGCTAGACAGTTTTTAAGCCCTGGAATGAGCTAGTGGAAAGTTCTGGAGGTTGTTAGAGGACAAGTTGATTGATACGATTAGGCCATATGTGTTCACTAGTTGGTACTTATTTAAGTTATGCTCCTACCACCCCACAGAGAAGAGAGATAGGGGTACTATCTTTTTTGATGATTACATTTCAAAGGGATGGTTCTCAGGTCCTTGAGAAAGATATTCTTGGGTTGTAAAACTAGCAAGAAGCTGGGAGAAGACAGCTCTCACAGGGGCAGAGAAATACTTTCAATTGCAAGTTTTCTAAAGTAAATTCTTTAATAAATGGAGGTCAGGAGCATGTAGTCATAAGAAACTTATCAAAATTTAGTCCAGCTGCAGAGAAGGCAGAGGCTGTCTTGATCAGTTTTATGGATAGTTTATTGTTTCTTTTACATATTTGTTTTTTTTTAATAATTATTTTCTATTATTTTGGTACTTAACACACTATCAACATTTATTTAGACATTGCTGAGTGTCCTGTTCTCTTTATCCACAACAATTTCTTTCTCTTAAGTAATTTTCTGTAAATTTTTACATTCCTCTCATATCTGACCTCTATGTATTGATGTTTATTTTGTTCTTTTCTCTTTCTTTGAGGAGATAAAGGGAATCCTGAATTGTAACTTCCCTCAACATTTCCTGTGCGCTTTTCCTCAGTTCCCTTGTTGCTCACGTGGAGAACATTAGAGTCCTTTGGGATATTAGGTTGAAGGGGTCATTGGTGAAAACAGGATCCCCTGAATTCAGGATCCTACAGCATTAGAGGCTGAGTTGGGCTCACCTCTGCATTTGTCATGAGGTTCATTCCAGGCCAGCCTTACACTGAACTGTTTTTTTTCAGTTCACTCAGCAATGATTGGAGAGGCAACACACAGCCTTCTTGATGTTTCAGGGAATTGTTCTAAGCAAAGCTGTCAGAAACTATGGCACTGGGCCTCAGATCTCCCAAGAAGCTATTTAAGACCACTTAGGAAGCACAGTTGTTACAGAGATTCTGCGTGGAGCCATCGCTGCTGTCCCATTTCACTTCCATTCCTCATTTATACAATTAAAGCCACTTTAGTGGAATTTTATCTGAATTGCATCTCAATCAGGTTGAGTAGTTCTGAGTCAGCCACTGTTTTCTTCCTTCTGTCTGGTTCCTGTTGCATTAAATCCCACAAAACTCTAAGGTCACGACAAATAGATGATCTTGTATGCTGTTTCCAAATAGCTGATACAGCAATTCCAACCACTGTGCATGTGCATACACACACACACACACACACACACACACACACACACACACACACACATCCCATCTTTTCATC
>NW_011888818.1:4827042-4827910 GCF_000151845.1 Pteropus vampyrus
CACAGGTATCTTTATTGTTGGCTAATTTACCACGGTGTCCCTAGGTACAAAATGCGCGGTGTATTAGAGTAATACTACATATATACCAAATATATCTGTCCTTAAACGCATCAACGCGCACGCACACACACACACACACACACACACACACACACACACACACACACACACACATCCCATCTTTTCATCTTTTAACCATTTCTTTGAGTAGAAAGTGAGATGAGATGACCACATCACTATATTTTCAACAGTTCTTTGCCACTTATTTTTCGGTTGTTGTTTATTTTTGTTTCATTTCATTTCTCAGGATTAAACCTGTGTAGAAGCTAACCTGAGAGAAGGAGAAATATTAAAGAGCTTAGCAATAACATTGTGAACCAGGAATCGAACAGCTGCAAGGGCTTGTATTTGACAAAGAGTCAATTTTCAATTTGGATCTTTTCTAACTATTGTATAAATGAGAGGCGTTTGCTAGCATTCTATTTTTTGAGGATTACAGAGATGAGACTAACTCGGACTCTTGGAATACGTCGCACAGTGTGGGTACTTAGTTGACCTAGAAAATCTCTCCAAGGGACTGAGAACAATTAGAAATTTAAATGCATGAAAATGGAGACATATTTTACGTTATGTCAAATGTTTCAATTGTACTACTGGGGAGTAAAAGACCTTCTATGACTTTGTTGGTGGATTTTTTAATGCTTCATGAACAAAAGGCGACATTTTCAACATAGCTTATTTTAATCAGAAGATCTCAATATTTTACAGGTAGTTATTCATCTTTAAAAAAATAGAATGACCTCAAACCAGGCCTCAAACAGTAACATTAAGAAAGAAATGAAAAATAATATATATATATATATTTGAT
>NW_011888818.1:4827960-4830232 GCF_000151845.1 Pteropus vampyrus
TATATATATATTTGATTAACAGCATCCCAGATGTAGTGCTAGATGCCTGAGGGCTACATAGATACAAGGCAAAATCTCTACCCTCTGGAAACTTTCTAGATGAAGTAATCCCTTAGTGGTGCTCTGGTGACAATTATTGGAAAGTGACAACCACCACATGGTCAATGCAGATAATGAGATGGGAATTCAAAACAGCAAAGTTATTCTTGTTGGGGAATGGGTCATCTGAGAGAGCCGGCATATCATATGAGTTTTGAAGGACGACTATTTATGGAGTTGGAGAAAAGATAACCATAGTCCGGTCTGCATATATTATGTTAGTAACCCTTTAAAAACATGGCTTTGTTTATGGAAATATACTTATTTTCCTTCTAAGACCCTTTTGTGGAATTTTTGTTTCCTTCTTACTTGGTAACTCCTGTCATTGTCTCTCAGCCCAATTACATACACCTGGCGACTCTTCAGCTCTCTCTCTTAAAATCACACTGTGTATCAGAATCATCCGTGGAAACTATTCGAACAGAGACTTCAGGGCCATAAACACAGAGGTGTGATTCAATAGGTCTGGAGTGGGGTATGATCATTTCCATTTCTAACAAGTTGACAGGTAATGCCGCTGCTGCTGGTCTGGAAGACCACTTCAATGGGTTCTAAAAGAATTACTTTTTCTTTAATTCATTTTCGACCTAAGCATGGTGGAAACAGAGAGCTGTTCCAGTGTGAATACCATCGTCATTGTGGTAGATGATTACTCTAAAAAAACTGATTTGTTAAAACTGGGTGTCACGAACTTGAATTTGCACGTGAATCACCTAGAGGCCTTGTTAAAATGCTGATTCAGATTCAGTAAGTCCGGGGTGAGGGGGTGAGACCTGGCAGGGACTTTGCATTGCTAACAAGCTTCTAGGCGATGCAGAATGCGTTAGGAGGAACGATGTGCTAAAGGACTTTTGGCATAGCACCATAACAACCATCTTAGTGATTTTTAGTTGCACATGAGCTTGTATTAGGGACATCTCATATCCCAAACTTTCCTAATTAATTTCACATTTTCAGTTATCTCATGACTGTCAACTACTCCCAACAGAAAAAGACCTTTTTATTCACAGAAACATACACAATAAAGCAAAGTGTACCTTAAATATCCTCCAAATTAATTCCTTCATTTTACTTATCAAGACATTTTTCTAGTCCTACATGTGATTGGGAATAAAAAGAACATGGTGTAATCATTTAAGACCTCTTTTTTTGTACTTTTCAAGACAGCTTTAGTCTAAAAAAATTGAAGTTTCTTAAGTAGCGGTGGCAGTTTACGAAACCAAGGTAGCAGAATGATCCTTCTTGTCCTATGGAGATGTCAGTGACCTTCATCTGCCTCTTACTATGGCTATAAATTGAAACACCTACTTTATAGCCTCGCTCTTCCTGAACCTAGTTGGTGATTAGGAGCAGGCTCTCAATGAAACATGAGTCATTTCTTAAGCAGTGCCACAAGATGCTGCATTTGGTGTCTTTGTTCAAATCTCTTCATAATACGAATAAGAGTGATGTACATATCGAAAGAAGACAATTTCAGGTGTCGGTTTCATGTGGATTTCAGTAGAGTGTGTCCTCAGCACTTTCTATTCCCTACAATGAACAAGACAATTGATATCTCCCAATCCTTCAGTTATCATAAACAGTTTTCCTGATTTCTGTAAAATTTCCGAAATGCCAAGAGAATGGCTTTGTTCTTGCCCTGTGAGAGGGATATTTATAGAGTAAATCTGCCCTGAAAAACAGAGTTTTTGTTTTCTTATTTGTTGAGGATTTACTTTTGTCCATTAGAGAACACAATAGAAAAGCACTTTGAATTGACAAGCATAAACTTCCAGTCTTAAGTTTCTCCATGTACAAGTTTAAGATGAGGATACTGTGCATTGCTCTCAATTAGTCATAGAAATTAGAAATGACTTTTTCCCTAGGAAAAGATAACTTGTATGCTCTTAGAAAGAGTATTTAATCCTCTTTAAAGAAACCAACAATTCTTAGGTAGTGCTTTTGCATGCTATAAATTTTCAGCTGATCTAATGAAAAGCCAATATTTTCTCTAAGACAAAACCTTATTTCACTCATTCACCAATGCATCCATTCATCATTGCATCAGGCAGACTCAGCTTTTGATATTAAGTATTATACATATTTGTTATGAAAAATTGATAGAAGAGGTTACCATCCTTAAAATTTTTGCATGTAAAAAAGCAATTGTACTTTTTCCCTTACAGTCCTAATT
>NW_011888818.1:4830282-4834910 GCF_000151845.1 Pteropus vampyrus
TAATTCATTTTCGACCTAAGCATGGTGGAAACAGAGAGCTGTTCCAGTGTGAATACCATCGTCATTGTGGTAGATGATTACTCTAAAAAAACTGATTTGTTAAAACTGGGTGTCACGAACTTGAATTTGCACGTGAATCACCTAGAGGCCTTGTTAAAATGCTGATTCAGATTCAGTAAGTCCGGGGTGAGGGGGTGAGACCTGGCAGGGACTTTGCATTGCTAACAAGCTTCTAGGCGATGCAGAATGCGTTAGGAGGAGCGATGTGCTAAAGGACTTTTGGCATAGCACCATAACAACCATCTTAGTGATTTTTAGTTGCACATGAGCTTGTATTAGGGACATCTCATATCCCAAACTTTCCTAATTAATTTCACATTTTCAGTTATCTCATGACTGTCAACTACTCCCAACAGAAAAAGACCTTTTTATTCACAGAAACATACACAATAAAGCAAAGTGTACCTTAAATATCCTCCAAATTAATTCCTTCATTTTACTTATCAAGACATTTTTCTAGTCCTACATGTGATTGGGAATAAAAAGAACATGGTGTAATCATTTAAGACCTCTTTTTTTGTACTTTTCAAGACAGCTTTAGTCTAAAAAAATTGAAGTTTCTTAAGTAGCGGTGGCAGTTTACGAAACCAAGGTAGCAGAATGATCCTTCTTGTCCTATGGAGATGTCAGTGACCTTCATCTGCCTCTTACTATGGCTATAAATTGAAACACCTACTTTATAGCCTCGCTCTTCCTGAACCTAGTTGGTGATTAGGAGCAGGCTCTCAATGAAACATGAGTCATTTCTTAAGCAGTGCCACAAGATGCTGCATTTGGTGTCTTTGTTCAAATCTCTTCATAATACGAATAAGAGTGATGTACATATCGAAAGAAGACAATTTCAGGTGTCGGTTTCATGTGGATTTCAGTAGAGTGTGTCCTCAGCACTTTCTATTCCCTACAATGAACAAGACAATTGATATCTCCCAATCCTTCAGTTATCATAAACAGTTTTCCTGATTTCTGTAAAATTTCCGAAATGCCAAGAGAATGGCTTTGTTCTTGCCCTGTGAGAGGGATATTTATAGAGTAAATCTGCCCTGAAAAACAGAGTTTTTGTTTTCTTATTTGTTGAGGATTTACTTTTGTCCATTAGAGAACACAATAGAAAAGCACTTTGAATTGACAAGCATAAACTTCCAGTCTTAAGTTTCTCCATGTACAAGTTTAAGATGAGGATACTGTGCATTGCTCTCAATTAGTCATAGAAATTAGAAATGACTTTTTCCCTAGGAAAAGATAACTTGTATGCTCTTAGAAAGAGTATTTAATCCTCTTTAAAGAAACCAACAATTCTTAGGTAGTGCTTTTGCATGCTATAAATTTTCAGCTGATCTAATGAAAAGCCAATATTTTCTCTAAGACAAAACCTTATTTCACTCATTCACCAATGCATCCATTCATCATTGCATCAGGCAGACTCAGCTTTTGATATTAAGTATTATACATATTTGTTATGAAAAATTGATAGAAGAGGTTACCATCCTTAAAATTTTTGCATGTAAAAAAGCAATTGTACTTTTTCCCTTACAGTCCTAATTCTTTAGGGAATGAATCAATTTGTCCAGTTTTGAAAAGTATTTTCAGAGAAACTATTGCTTTCAAATATCAGCATTTCATATTGCTAAACCAAAGCCCTTACTTAAATGAGCTTTGTCTTTTAAAAAGCTTCATATCGCTATATAATATGCATATAAATTAAAACCTGCTTTTTCTGTGTTTCTAAATTATAGATTTTAAGATTTAATTGGTTATATATCACAAATCCTTATGAAATTGTCTATATTGTTTCAAGATTCTGGCACTTGAAAAACTAACACTTAAATGATTTTGTGCTTAACTTTTTATTAAATCTCAGGAATAGATTTAATTAACATTTCATACATTCTTTCTGTTCCTGATGGTTTTAACACCATTCTGACTAAAAACTAAACCTAGTTTATTTTAACATTAAGGTGCCAGAGGTAGACCTAAGTTTTGCAAAAATAGGCAAGGCAAAGAGAGGTAAGAGTGGAAGTAAAGAAGCATGGAAGAATAAAAGGAAAAGAGAAACGAAAAGAAAAAGAAAAGAGAGACAGGAGCAAAGAAGACAGTAAGGACAGAGAAGTAAAGGAAAGAGTTTTAAAAAAGACATGAAGAGTGGGAGTGTAGAATGACAGCAAGAGTTGCCTTGGGGAGGCCTGATGAGAGTACCCATCAAATTCCCAAGAGCAGCAAAACATGTAACTGCTACCTAGGAGACCAGACCATGTTAGCATACCTCCAAATCCTTTCACTGAGGACCAATGGAGCACACAGACTGCAAAAAGGCAGCTGGTCGAATCTCTATGTCTCAAGATGATGTTCTAGCTCCAGTAACTGAGTCTTTTAACTGTTCTATGTGTTGATTAATAAAATTGATTGGTCCTATTTACAAAATAAATAAATAAAGGCAAGAAAAATGTTGGCTTAGATGGCACTCTGAAAATTCCTTTATTATTTACTAGTGAATGATTCACTAGAGCCAGCTCTGACTTTCTGAACTGCAGATATTATGGACTGGTTTATTTCTAAAGGCAACGTGTTTGCTTGAGGCAGAAGTTAGGCACCGAGGCTAGAGAGACATTTTCAGTACCTGACCCGTATGCCTCAGTTTTACCATATTTTAAATGAGAATCATATTAGCAGCTAAATCATAGGATTCTTGTGAACAATACATGAGTTTTTCACATCAAACACTTATAGAGATAGTGGCACAGAGACATCACTCAATAAATGTTAGCAATTAGTACCGGTGAAAATTTATCATTCTACATTTAATTTAAGCAAAATGAACATGATGTTAATTGCCTGTATAAGTTGCTACATGTGAGCCTAAAACTCCATGTTAGAGTCCCAGAAAAAGACATTATACAATAAAAAATTTTAATCAAAGAGAGTTTAATGGAGGGAATTTTATAGAAAGGAAAGCTGAGTTAAGGGGAAACATACAAAGGATGGTGAATAATTCAAATAAAACAATCAGGGCACAGTTACCCACCCTCCACTGCCTTGGCCTGAAGGAGAAGAGGAAAGATAGTGTTATCAGATCCAAGTAGGACCAGTAGTTGTGAAATAGGGCACATCTAAAAGGAACTATAACCGTAGCAGAGGCTTGCTTGACAGTGGCACTTTGACAAATTTAGATCAGATAATTCTTTGTTGTTGTTGTTGTTGTCGTTGTGTGTCTTGAGCATTGTAAGATGTTTAATAATATCTTTGTCCTCTTCCCACTAGTTTCCAGGAATATCTCAGTCTTGACAACCTTTCGTCTTGACAAACTCAGTCTTGACAATAGAATTGCCTCCAGATATTGCTAAATGTTCTCTGGGAGGCAAAAGAACCACTGCCGTGGAAGAAATAGCCACTCCAGAACTATAGCAAGGCCAGAAGGGGTAGCAAAGAATAAATGCTCTGACCTTCCTCTCCTACCATCACCGGGTGCCTCTCATTACTGAAACTAATCAAAGCCAGATAGCAAGGGAGCTTGGTAAAGGAGTCTACTCATAGGATGAGCCTTCTTGGGCAGAAGGCAGGACGTAGAAGGGTGGGAAAGGGTCTGAGGGGACAAAAGATCAACATGCCTTCCAAAAACATGCATTAAATTAGAATTACCCAGACTCCTTTTTGATTGTTACAATCTTCTGGGGTAACAAAAAACAAATACCCTAGCATGTTAAGAAAATGTGTTAATGCATTGGACTCCAGTTGGACATCATGAGATCTATAAATGTCTCCAGCTTGGATTTCAAATGGTCATTAGAATAAGGCACAAAGAAGGAAAAAAATACCCTCGTATATAACCCCTTCTCAGCTCTAGCCTTATCTACACAGTATAAAGATTAACATTATATAATGGAGGGTACAAGAAGATGTTTAAGAAAGAAGAATGTAAAGCATCATGCTCCTGTAAACTTTTCCATAAACTCAGGGACAGTTTCCCAGGAGGGAGATTTTGGCATCTTGTGACAGCCAATGTACTGATCCTTGCAATCTTCCCCTCAGCCCAAATACTACTAAGTCCATAGATTCTGCTATGAAATACCACAATTGCACTCATCTCTCTCAGGAAATTATTTCTAGAGGTTTACATAAGAATCAACAATACTTTCTCAAAAGTATCAGCTACAACCATATGCCCTCCATCATGTGTCAGCATCCACCCATGCAAAACCTCACAGTGATGGTGCCTGTATTATTCTATTCAGCTCAGGTTGTCACAGGCTGGGTGACATAAACAACAATTCTGTAGGCTGATAAGTCCAAGATCAAGGTGCTGCTGATATGGTAGGTTTTATGCTTAGGCCCCTTCCCTTGGTTTGTAGGTGGCACCATCTTACTGTGTACTCCCATAGCCTCTTCTTTACAGACACATGGAGAGAGAGAGGAAACTTTCTGCTGTCTCTTCTCATAAGAACATTGATCCTGTGGAAGCAAGACCCCACCTTTACGACCTCACTTAACTTTGGTTATGTCCTTCGAGGCTCCATCTCCAAATGTAGCCACACTGAGGGTTAAGGCTTCAGCAGATAAATTTGTGTTGGGGGGGG
>NW_011888818.1:4835740-4841424 GCF_000151845.1 Pteropus vampyrus
CAGCAAACCACAATTCAGTTGGAATTGTAAAAAAAATTAGTCATTCCATTGAGCATTCCTGGTAATATTCAATAAGTGTCAGCCTTCTTGCTAAAAGGTAATGGTTTTTCTGCATTAAGATGCAGGTCAGAAATAAGAACTTCCAAATCAAACTGTTAACAGCAGTGGGAAATTAGGAATCTAGGCTAAATACCATGATTAGGGTCAAGAACTCAGAAAGGTCAGGATCTAGAGGAAACATGTAAAATTGAAACATAGCAGTAGATTAGAAGTGACCTGCTTAGATAGAAAGAAAGATTCTCTGAATCATAATAAACTTACATAGCCAAAGAAGCTATGTGAATTCATTGAAGTGATTTGGGATAAACGGTAGGTAATGATGGAATTAGAATACAAGAGGGCACAGTGGAATTTTTGGTAGAAAATATAGAGAAGAAATTTGGGCAGGGAAAAAGAAACACAATATTAAAGAAACAGTGTAGAGAGAGTAGATACTCAGAAGACATTAGACTTTGGGCGTTGGCCAAAGAAAACAATGAAGTACAGCATTATGGATTGACCCAGCTCCCCTGGAATATGTCAGATAATCTCGCCACTTAATTTAGCTTCATTCCGAATTGGGGACCAATGGAGGCAGTCTGTAAAGTCGGTACTTGCAGTGCTGGGGAACTATAAGCATGTGGACATTGTGGCCTGTGGTGAGACATGGTAGCAAGAAACAAGTAAGTAAGCCCTGTGATCTTTGGGGTGGGTGGCAGCCGAAATTGGGGGTGGTGGGTGGAGGGTGGGAGCATAACTCCTTTAAGCTGTTCTCTGTTGTCTCTCACACAGAGATAATTTCCTCCTATGATTTACTACCACAAACAGCAGATTTCATGAACTATTTGTCAACTCTTACTTTCCCAGTGGCAGAGACACCCTTTTATAGCCCCCCTATGTATATGTGTGTCAGGTTGCTTTAAAGCAGAGATGAATTTAATGACCCTTCACTAAGTTTCTCCTAGCCATTATTATTTACTTGCTAACACTTTGGGGTTTTAATTCTTTTTCTTTCCTTCTAAATTTATCACTTGATGAAAATAATTGGGAGGTTTGAATATTTTTCAACAGTAGGAGTCTTTATTAGCTTTTAAGTAGATAAAAATATCCTTTCTTCCCCACAGTGCAAAATGGAATGGGCTATTACTACCATCCCAGTAAATTAAATTACTTAAAAAAAATAAAAGAAATAGATTGTGAAAATGTTTAGCCAAAGGAGTTCTCCAGCTGACTGAACGTTTATGGGCACTTCGCCATCAAGGCAAGGTAAATCCACCTACAAGTAGCTATTTAAAAAACATGTGTATAATGATAGTTGTTAAACTTACCCAATTGAATTACATCTAATTTTAGACAAAAGAGTAGAATATATACATAACCAAACTGATGACTAAAAAGGATGGTAGAATAATCACTGACAAGAATATGAATGAGGCCAACCGAAGAAGATCAGACTAGTGAGACAAAATAATTAGCAGCAATGAACTGAACTTAAGAGAAAGGACAATTTAATTGGAGAGTAAAAAACGCACATATGTGCACCATGTTTGGTGACTTCTGACTGGGAAGTAATGGGCTCTGTTTTAAGCCAGGCGGTCTCTAGGCAGGTGTGGGGAATTAGGTAAATTATACTGCATACTTCCTGTGGTGCCTAGATCTTTATGGGAAAGCAATCTAAATTTAACAAGGATCAGTGTTCTCAGCCTTGGTCGCACATTTGAATCACCTGGGGGGCTATTTTAGAATAACGTGGCCTAGGCCATACCCCAGAAATTCTGATTTAAATGATCTTGGATAGAGACCCAACATAAGTATTTTAAAAATCACCTCAGATGTGTCAAAGTGGCAGCTGGGCCTGAGAACCACTGCTTTAAGGGCAATTCGTGTGGTTGATGAAATCTCAAATGACCTGTGAAAAGGAACGAGGCACTCCATTTCTTGTCCTCCATTAAGGGTGACATGGCTTGATCGTTTTGTTTCTCAGCAGAAGCTGAGAAAGTAGCTGTAGTAGCATCCTGACCCCTCCATATCTGGGAAGTATGGTTAGTCTCCACTGCTCGTCATAACTTGAGGATGCTTTATTCATGAGAGACTAAGGCCAAGTGTTGGGCTGAGAGGTGAGGATAACGACTGAAGAAATTGGAGTGCAGAATCCATTCTTTACATGGGCAAGTTGTGGATGAATTGGATAGATTGTTAAATTTTGAAAAAGAGTCTATAGGACGGGGTGGCTTCACAGTGTAATGGTTAGCACGTCTACTTTACATGCAGAAGGCCGTGGGTTCCCACTCCAGGTGGACCAGGCCCCGGGTGTACGCCGGGAGCACATCAGGGAGATGCCAGCCTTCAGAGATCCAGTTCTTAAAGGGAGATGGCAACACCCATAGATCAGGGGTGGGAGCGGGGTGTGGGATCAAAGAGGAGAAAAAATGAATAAATAAAAAGAGTCCATAGGAAGCCATGTGCCATGGCAATAGTAGCAGACATGTTGACTCTATATAGAAGCTGCATGTGACACCAGGATTTCTCTTGGTGACTTTATAAGTATCCAATCTTTGGATCAAAAGCCACCTGGTAAGCTTACTCCTTCTTCTTCCTTTCTTGTCATTTTTCATACATCTCCAGTATTGCACTGTACCATAAATAATTTCACCTTGTAAAAATATGCTCACATTTGTGTTTCATTTTAGGCTATGGGTTCCTTAAGGTCATGCACATCTTTAGTCATTCTAATATCTTTAGCTCTCAAAACAACGCCAGGCATGCAAATATTTGTAGTAGACGTGTGCCATCCTAGATCCCTTGTTTAAATTCAAAGCTGAGAATGGATGGGAGACATAGGAAAAGATAAAACAAAGGGAGGAGTTCACAGTTTTTGAGGCAAACTTCCAAATAAAACCGAATTCTCTAACAAATATCTCATAAATTCACACATTCTTTTAGAATACATTTATTAAATATTCTAGCCAGACAGCCAGAAAAGCTCTCTGACAGCATAGAGCTTACACTGAGGGAAAACAGACAGTAATGGAGCAAAGATATACATAATCACGAATATTTAACATTTTGATAGATGCTGTGAAGAAAATAAACAGAGAATTGAAACAGGGAATGGCTTGCATATGTGTACAAGGATAGGGTGGTATTTTTTAGACAAGATGATTAGGAAAACATGATATTTAAGTTATGACTCTAAAGATCACCATAATCCCCACTGAGAAGAGTTGGAAAAAGAATGTCCCAGGCAAAGGGAATTCAAGTTCAAAGGCTCAGATATGGGAAGAGCCTCGGTGAGACTGAGAAATAGAAAGAAGGCTTTTTAACTTCTCCACAAAACAAAACAAAATCAAACCTATTTATGATTAGATGGCCTGTGAACCTAACTTCTTTTACAACATCGCCAAAGTTCTGCAAGCTTTTTGTTGGCCGCCACCATGCTCCCAGGGGCATGTTCACTGGCCTGAGCGTTGCTTCAGATCTTCACTAAAAGGTCATTGGGCGTTTATTCTGTGAGAGCTTATTTAATCTAAATAACCTGAATGGTGATTTCAGAACTCCCACTTGAAGGTTCAAGTCTGACTTCTAAGTTCTAAGGTCATGTGAGTCCAGCTCTTTGTCTACAATCCACTGAGAGCTTTATGCTAGAATGGAAAATCTGGATCTTCACAAGGCAACATGCAATGCACACCGGCTGAGAGCACTTTTCTCCCTCTGCTTTACTGACTTGATTATTCCATTTTTTTCATGGGCTAAAGGGTGCACAGTAGACCTAGCATACAAAGTGCACAATATTAAACACACTAGATGTTGTCTTTCTATTGACAAAATTGTTTGAACTATTTTAATATAGGGAATTTCAATCAGATGTCTGCCCTTCTATCAGTTCTGAGGAAGCCCCTTGAGTAAAGAAGCTTTATTTTATTTTTCTTCATATACTCAGCACCTATCACAATGCCTAACTCATGGTAAATTAGCCTCAAGCTAAATAGTTTTATTTGTAATGGTTCAAAAAAATCAAAAGATGATAAATATTTTGACACCTGAAAATTAGCATTCAAAATCAATTCTTATTGAACAGAGCCACACTCATCCCACTCATTTATATTTTTTTCTAAGCCTACTTTACACTATAATGGCAGAGTTGATTGAGTTCCCTAGTTGTGACAGAGACTTTATGGCTGCAAGCTTAAAATATATACTACTGGCCCTTTATGGAAAAGTTTGTCAACCTCTGTGATAAATATTTTCCATGTGAATGAATGCATAAACAAATGAACAATTATGGCAAATTTATTTTTATATAATCACTTGTATACACTTCATGGCAGAGATCCAGGCAATAATCTAGATCTTAGCATATTTTATTAAAAATACAAGACCAGTACTATTTATGCATTACTGTGCCATGCTGTTCTAAAATATAGTCAATCAAAATAAAAACTTTAATTGTGCTTTCTAAATGTGCTTCTATTGTTGTAATTAAATATATACCATCATGCTTCTTTTCATTAGTATCAGCCAGTCCCCCAAGAAGTTTTATTTAGAATCAGGTTACAAATCTCATTCTATCAAGTATGTATATGTCTTTCTGTGTTTTTCATTTGGTCCTAAACTTTCACCCTGGGATTTGCAATTCTACTTTAAAAAGGTACAGGAATGCAAGAAACTTAACAGACTTCCTTATATGTGACTTTCACATTTACATCTTTAAAAATCTAGTTTTTACTAACTACCACTGCACTGTTGAATTGGATGATTTGGGAGATTACAAAGTGAGTACATCTTCAGAAAACCAAACAGATAAGTTTCATTTGGATTAGACAAGATGCATGCTCTTGTGTAAAGCACATTATGAACACTATGGACTATTTAACACAAAGCTATACAGAATGCTCAACAGACTAATGCGGAAACTAGAAATAAGCTACTGTGAACACTGTGGAGAAATCAAAAGTGAACCTGGAAGGAAAGGGGCTGTGATGCCCATCACTTGCACCTTCCATTATCGGCATTACTGCTGCTTTTTATCTATTTCCTTTTCCAAATTTCTGAGGAGGGATGATAAAACAAATCTTAATATGAATCTATTACATGTGCTAAGAAGTTTTGGGTTTGTTTGTTTGTTTTCTTCGGAATGGTTTTGTTTTTAAGTTTCCAAATCGGGGATCAAGTAATAATCATTGTCTTCCTTTTTAGAAAAGACTTGTCTTCTGTAGATCATTACATATCATTGAAACTTCCACAATATTTTTTAGAGAGAAAAGATATGGGTTCTGAAATTTTAGTGTCCCTATTTTTTAAGTATTTTGGAAGCAAATTTATGTAGACTTTTCTTAAATAGGATGTTTGCTTGCCACGCACTATTGGGGAGACCTTACTCTTCAAATTCAGAGACCAAAGCTATGAAAGGAAAGTCTTTGGAAGCTAATACTCACTAATTAATCCAGCTCATTAGCCCAAAATCTCACTGAATGCTAAGAGCGCTGCTAATGTAATAAGCTTCCCAGTTAATGGAGTCAAAGCTAACTTCAAAGAATGACTAGTACCTCATTCATTAACTTAATCAACTCTCTAGACACCTCACAGACAAGGCATCCTGGTAGGAGAGCAATAAAGATTTAAGTGGGTGTCTGTTCTGTTACCCC
>NW_011888818.1:4842619-4845476 GCF_000151845.1 Pteropus vampyrus
AAAAAAAACAATTCATTTGAATGGAGTATTGAAAAGGTAATAATCAGGGCTCAAATTTCCATCTTGATACAGAAGAGCAGTTATTAACTTTGAGTTCAAGGTACTTTTTCAAAATTGTGTTTTAAAATTAGCTTTATAACAAATGTCTTATAGATAATGTCATGTGATGTTGAAAGTTTTACTTTTTAATTAACAGAAACTAAGGCTTAGATAATTGTGTTTTCTAATTAAGAAGAAAGCCTGCACTGAAAAAAAATGAATAAGAATGTTTCATTGTAGAATGGGATTAAATAATATAATTTGATAAATTGATTTAGATTCATTACTTAACTTTTGTATCTTTTTTATATTATAAATGCCTTTAGATATTCAAAACTCGGGAAGGCAAAATTTATGAAAAGCAATTGTTATTTTAATTATCTCAATTGAGGAGTGAGGAATGAAATCAGGTTGGTAAGAACTGTCAGTTTTGCAGTTCAGTCCAATGTCTCATATGCTTTTTGAAATGAAGTGAAGTGGCTGAGTTATTCTGCTTCTCTGGGGCCAATTGAGTAGAGTTTTTGCTCCTAGGCTTATGTGCCAGCCTCTGTGGGTCCTAGGGAGTGCTGGCTGGTCTAAGATGCCTCAGTGGCTCCACCAGGCCTTCCATCCCCCAGTGGGCTAGCTTGGACAGAATCCTAAGAGCTTTGGAATTCAAGCAATGTCACTGCCACTGTGTTCAATTGGCTGGAGACAGTTACAAGGTCAGCCAGTATTCAAGCAAGGAGAAATAGACTCTAATTCTTGATGAGAGGAGCTGGAAACACTCGTGGTCATTTGTGCAGTCTGCTATGACTGGACCATGTAAAACTTTGGAGCTGTCGCAGTCATGCGTCAGATCAGGTGGAAGAAGCTATTTCGTCATCAGGAAATGAAAATAACTTGTGGAGATCATCAGCATGATTGATTGAGAGGACCCAGTTAAATTTGTATTCCTGGTTTCAGTTGTTCCTGAGACCTGGTGGTACCATTGTTCTTCCCCAGTGTAGCTAGCTGTTAAATCCTTTCTTTTGTCTGTGAGTCAATTAAGTCTCCCTTTCAATAAACTAACATAAATGATCTGAGGTTTTGTCAACTTTAATCAAAACTTCTGAAAAAAACCTTTATTCAAACTCATTTACATTTTCTTATTCTCTGTCCATTGTTGTCACCTATTAATACAGTGAGTAGAATAAAGGCTAAGTTACATATTCATTTAGCTATTGCCCTTCATTTTTTAATCAATTTTATTTCCAATAAACCAAGTGTCCATCTTCATTAAGCAATTTAACTATATCGAATTCCTCATCTGGATTTGTAGGACGGTATTTTTTAAGTGGTCTGAGTAGTCTGACACTACCCTTTAATTCTGAAAATTAGAGACCAAATGTCATTTAGGAAATTGAAAATCAACTTTTTATGACATCAATTGAAAGAACTCAGACTGAAATGTGAACAATGTTCATGAAAAGTTAATAAATAAGACTAATGATAGTGCATGGTAATTTTAGAATGATCAGGCTATTAAGCTTCTTATAACTAATGCTAATACCTTTGAGGAAAGAAGGTAGCAGTATTAGAATTTCATGCTCATAAAAAAAAAAAAAAAACCCTAAACTTCAAAAGTCTTTCATGATCTCATATATCAAGAGCCCATTTTGCATTGCTCTCACATTGACTATATAGACACATTTCTCATTTTAAATGTAATTATTATGGGTGTAAAATTATGGGATCTGAATCAATTTGCAGACTTTCAAACTCCACGTATTTCTCTATAATTTTGTGCTTCCTCTTTGAATCACTAACACTACGAGCCACTGAAATTAAAAGGAGTATCTCCTTTTATACTCCCTCCAGCATGTTGGAAGAAAGACATATTCCAGGCAAAGGGTAAATGATGTTTTTAGAAAATCAGAACACACACCAAAGTTTTTAAGCTTCTGGGTGCACAAAGTAGGACTGAAGCTTTGGATAATGAGCCACTCTGTGACCCTTTGTGTCCTTGCATCTCTAAATGAAAACTATAAGACACTATAAGTTTCTTCTCTGGAAGAAACTGTCAGTGTTGAGTAAACTAGAGTGTGAATATGTCTTTTCAGTATATTCCTTCTTTCTTGAGAACCAGGGAGTACTTTCAGAGTTATCTAAAGTTTATAGAGGTAAATGAAGTGTCATTATTATCTCTATGTTCAGAGGATTCACAGGAAACTCAGAAGAATTAAAAGGACTATAATTAATGACAATAACGGTTTACCCCTTTGTATACTACCTTAGATTTGGTTATGAAGTATGCCTCTGTAGAACTTTATGTGCCTCTATAAAAATTTCAATTCGAGTTAAAATGTTTATATTCTTATGAGAAGCAAATGTCAGAATTTTAATACAGTATGATGTATTCTCCCAATGAGATTACTTCATTCCATGTACCATGCCCATTACCTGTAAGTAAAGTTCAGCTTCCAAGGCAATCAATGAACAGTCAAGCATGTGAATGAAGCCATCTTTAAAGTAGTGTTGTTGTGCTATGTTACAGAACGAAGTCCATCAGAGAGCTGATGGAATCCAGGGACCATTTGCGAAAGCTCTTAAGAACGCATTTACAAAAATACCAAATCCACATTAAGGGGAACTTAAGGATACTTTGTTTTGACTCTTGGAAAGGAAACAATGATACACACAGGGACCTAGGTGGTTAATGTACTGTACGTTATTACTATAAAGTACAAGACCTCAGTCTCCTAGGTCCTCAGAAACCACAAAGTCAGTTGATTACATAGTGCCCTGCAGAATAGGTTTTAACAGTAAATGAGCAAACATATCTGATATGCTTTCAGAG
>NW_011888818.1:4846572-4852792 GCF_000151845.1 Pteropus vampyrus
TAAAATAGTACTTGCTGACAAATATTTCATGTCTTGACCTATACTGATTTACAGGAAGAGATCTATATGGGTAAGGAAAAATAAAAACTATTTGGAGTAGACCTGACTTGAAATTTAGTATCTATTAATTCAGCCACATTGTCTTATAGTTAGTGCCTTGCTCTCATTGTCGGCACAGAAACTAGTGTCTAATGTCTAAAGCATCTCTGTATCAATCACAACTTTGACTTAGTATGTATATTTTTCAGATTTTTTTGAGAACAGAATTATATAGGCAAGGTAATACCAACATTTTGTTTGATAAGAAATTAACTTTTTTATTATTTCATAAAGATTTACTGAAAATAGTGTTTGAATTTCATTAGAAGTCAATGTGCCTCTTCCTAAACACAGAGCAATATATATATTTAAATTTCTCATTCATTAAGAAAAACAGTGAAGTATATGAGTTAAGAAAAAAGAATAGTAAAAACAAGATGAGAATTTATCCAGGCTATTGCTGATCACATGAAAATAAACTGTAATCTGAATATATGCTTTGATTATTTTTTACAAGCATCCTGTACGGTGATTCCTAGTATAAAAAAAATCACAATATGACTCAGTAGACACAAACTCATATGCACACACACACATTTGAAACAAAATTTTTATGAAACAACTTATTCACATGATATATTCTGATACTTTCTATTCTAATTAATTTAATTTCAAACATGTTTATCTGGATTCACTAAATTAATTTTATGGCCTGCTAATGAGTTGTGATCTGCTGTAGAAAATATTTCTTTAATTTATACCTTTTAAAATGTGAGGAGGTAACTTTTATCATAGAAAGTATGGAGGTGTTAAAAATATAATTCTCATATAAACAGATAGTGAATTTGTGTCACGATTTTATTTAACATATTAATGAAGTTACCAGGAAGAAAACACTAGACCTAGTTTGAAGAGCATTTCAGGAATGGATATATATAGTAATAGGAGGAATGGATTCTGCAAATAAGTTTTTAGTTAGATATAAGATGGGATCTCTTCCTACAGACCAATTAAGCCATAAGGCTTTTCCAGGTTAACTTCTCCACCAAATTATAAAATCATAACAATTTATCAATTCCTACAGTTTAACTTAGAGAAAGAGTTAGATCTAGCCCACTCAAAAGACAATCTATCAGTTATTTTTAAATAACTATATAAAGAAGTACTAACTAAATATAGTTATTAAGTTCATGCAAAAGCTAAAATATAGGGCCATAGTATAACAGAGACAGCAGCTTCAGGAAATAACTATCACCCTTACATCTGTAGGACTAAGGGACTAAACAAATATACTGGAATCATTAAACTCAAAAGTTTAGAGGAGGAGCTTTGTGGAGATAAACCTCAGACTTACCTCGTTCTGGAGTCTCTGAGGGAGACAGGATGAGATAAAATGTTGAAAACACTGCAAACGTTGGAAAGACCACAAACTGGAAGTGCCTGCTGTTATGGGAGGACTCGGCTACAGCCAGAAGGAAGTGTTGTTGAGAGCAGAAGAAGCAGAGAGGAAGCCCACCATGGGAGCAGTTTCCTCTATCCCTTGTAGCCTTGAATCTCCTTCCAGTGGTCCCCATGGGCAAAGTCTAACGGGGAGCAGCAGATCAAACAGAAATGGAATTTGCAAAGCCCCAGCCCAGCACCATAAAGCCAACTAGAGAAGTGGAGTTGGAGCCTAGAGACAACAGTTTAAACTGTCACAGCCTCAAACCTTCCAGGACAGTGAAGTGTTTGCAAATTTATCATCTGCGGACTGTTAATTAAGAGTGTCAGATTGGATCTAATGGGTTATGAGAAATGCTCTAGCATGATATCAAGAATTAAGCAGTCATCATTTTCTTTTTTCTAAGCTTGGGAGATTTTTTTTTTATCAGAAATTTATGATTCAATCAAAAGCTGCATAGAGAATCAAACATACTCTAATTTGAATATTTTCAGTTTTTCCTATTAATGGATTTCTGTAAACCATTATTCAGGGCTATAATTCTAAAATTAAACATATATTTGGCTTTTTGCTTAAAATCAGTTACATTACATATTATGAACACATAGATGTACCCACTTTCGTGATTATAGAGTTATTTTGGCCAAATTTTGTAGAATTGATAGAAATAATCTATGGGAAATCGTGATTCATTCTTAAAATTTTAAATAAAGTTATATATGCCCATAAAGATTTCAATTGTATATAAAGATTTTTTTAAGTAAAAAACTCAATATATGTTTACATTTATATTTACACAAAATAGATCATACTACACATTCTTTCACCATCTTTTTTTCACTTATATCATATCTTGACACATTACAACAGATTACTACTCCCCAAGCTTTATATTATCTGTATCCAAAGGTATGAACGTACATAATATGTTTTAAATTCCTTGTTGATGGCAATTTAGGGTTTTTATAACTCTGTTGTGATAGATAGATATAGATAGATAGATAGATAGATAGATAGATAGATAGATAGATAGATAGATGATAGATGATTTTTATATGCAAAGTGTATATATACACATTTAAAGATATAGACACAAAACTATCAGTTAAGTACTAATAATCATTATTTTGTTTAATATTTATTAAGAGTTGAATCAGCAGTTGATGACTTAAAACTGCAAGAAAGAGAACAAAATACAATCTGAGTATCATCCTCTTATTTTTCCAAAGTATTTTTATAATCAGTCCTTCTCTTTATCATATCCAGATACCACACCACGTGAAGCCCTTGCCGTATTACAGCTACGACCAGCCGGTGATTGGGTACTGCCAGGCTCACCAGCCGCTCCATGTCAACAAGGGCTACGAAGCAGTGTCCCCGGAGCAGGACGATGCCCCCAGCCTGGAGCTCGGGCGTGACCACAGCTTCATCGCCACCATCGCCAGGTCGGCAGCACCGGCCATTTACCTTGAGAGATTAACAAACTAACGAGAAAGCGACTCCTCACTGGGGGACTCGACGTGGGGGACCGGCAGGCTTTTGTCTTAAAGGCGAATGGGTGTCCAACATCGCGCAATCGCGCCGGTTCATCGTTCTTGTTAAAACATTTATGATACAGAGGAAAGAAAATCAGAACTGCGTAAAGAGGGTAGGCGCACCTGCAGCATAAACGGGAGGACTACAGACCTTTCTTGGCTTTAAAACATACAACAAACAAACAAAAATTGCTCCTGGATGTAAATAGTAAAAGTGTTGAGTTCTTATAAAAATAGATTTCACCCTAGCTATATATAGGTTTGTTTGTATATTTGCTTTTTCTACACTGCATGGTTGCTGGGCTGGAGAACCAGAGGGCGGGGGAAAAAAACCTGGGGCGGGTGGGAATTTGGGGAAATGGTATGGTTTTCCTTGTTAGATGTGTGTAACTCTCAGACTTTACTTCAGTTGCTTTATTTCCTTTTTTCCTTTTAAAATGCTGTCTGTCCTAGTTTGTTTTGTTTTATTTTTATTTTTTTCTTGGTCAAGTGATTCTGTTTCCAGTTCTAAACATGGGCATTCGAGTTTATATTGTACCAAAAGAAAATTTGCTTTACGACAGACGGCAAAGAAACAGAGTTGACCACAAAGAACTGCTGGAATGAAAATCCGATAGGATCTGGATGAATGATCCTTCCAGACACACGATATACACAATGTGAAGAATTTTGATTTTCTCCTATTGGTGGTCCTAGCTGTGCGTTTTCACAGTGTAAGAAGTCTGGAAAAGGGACCTGTGAAGACCTGCATTTGAAATGACCAACAGAAACACTCTTACGTGGACTAGGAGTACAGGAAGAACAGTGATATTGTGGTCAATGAATGAAACTGCCAAGCTGACAAATTTCTAAACACAAGATTATGTGTAACATTGCTTTTCAATTATCAACTAGTTTTTGTGTAGTTTTTATCAATAAAAGAAAAAAAATGTTTGAAAAATAAATATATCATTTTGTGGTCGGTAAACCACAACCCACCTAATGTTGAGTGCTTTATATACATATTGTAAAATCCTTCTAGCCTATATCAGGGCAATTCAATAAGAATCAGTCGGTGTCTATCAATTGTCTGTGTGTTTTACCACCAGGTAGAGAGGTCTTACAAGGCATAGAAAGAAGTATGAGATGTATCTCATGCACTAACTCGTTTCACAATTATTTTTAAGACATACGATGTAACTCAAAACTATATAACAACATGAAAAAAAAAGAGTAAGTATCTATGGAAGTTGGAAGTTGTATGAAAATTTAGGAGAGAAAGAACTGTGTGGAAACTGATTACTATCTGAAGGAACCATAGTGATCGCCCACATTTTTAACCAAAGATATAAATATGCACACATAGGCTGAGCCATTTTCACTTGACTTCCTTAGTGCTTCCTTAGCAATGTCTCAACAATTCTTAGATTCACTATGGATATTATCCTAACCTAGCCACTGGTCTAATTTGCCTAGTTCTAGTTTTAAAACAAAATAAAATTATAGAATTATATCATCCTTTGTTAGGTCAGCTTTTGCATTCTGAAAGGTGCTAGTATATAGTGGTGTCAGTGGATTTTCTACAGAAATAATTTGATAGCTGCCCTCCATTTAATTCCAAATTCCACTAAAATATTAATAAAAGAGACGCATATATTTTTGCATCAAAATAAACTATCACAGAGTACTGAGCATGTTTATTTTTTTCTCAGTCATTCTGTTTTATTACAATTTTAAATTATACTTGAAGTAAAATTCTATCTTGACAAAAATATTATGTCATAATAAAGAAAATTCTATTGAAGAGAGTTTTTCACATTTGAACACAGGGCTACTGCTCCCAACTCTGGTAATTTTCCTATTAACATTTACAAACTAGATTATTATACCTGGGTATCCCTCCTAACCATTTAAGTAGAATGAATTGACTATGAATTTAAAAGTTAATTTCTTGGCATTGTGATTTTTCTTTTAAAAACTATTCAATATAGTTGTCGCAGAACATTTTGGAGTGTCTTCCCAAATACAAGGATTCTTCTCTTAACCTTTCCTTCCTTCTTCATCTATCCAACATCACCCATGTATCTCACTTGCCGCCCTACCCCTGCACTAGAAGCCATACCTGAAAACACTTGATAAAAATTGGCTTAAGTCAACTATTTATTTTGTTTATTTCTGTTTCTTATAAGCAAAAGAGTCCTAAGTCAACAATGTTCTTCATGTTATTTAAAACTGCTGTATTTAGCCAACAGTCACCTCAAATCTAAGGAGACATAGTGAATTGCTGGCAAAACAGGCAGCATTATGAAAATGCTATGCCCTCTGAATATGAAAACTTTCAAAAAGCTTTTAAAAAAGGTATCATTTGCATATGCCAGAAGAAATTTACATTAATCTTTGGAAAGCTATTGATGATTAAACAAAAAATAAAACAAACAAAACCCTCAAAACAGCATTGCTTGATTAGGCTTGGAAAAGCCCTTAATTGGAAAATTCAGGCTTGATATTGTGCAAGGAGTCAGGTAGGTTTTTAGAGAAAATAGCATCTTGAAAAAAAGATAGTGATATTTCAAGAGAGGACTTAAGAACCAAATATTGGATTATTGATTGCTCGTACCCCAAAGTCAATCACATCTATGCTGACAGCCTGATATAACCAAGAATACAAGACTTCTGTTAGTCGTCCTCAGGCTAAATTATTGCCTGGGGGCCCCCCCAACAATAGGGAGCTAATGTGAGTAAATTTGTCCATGCAAGTCATTTGTTTCACCATTTCTGAGTCATTAAAGTGTTTTTGCTGTGCAAAATGATTACCTAGTGTCCCCTCTCCCTCAGTCCTTCAACTAGAAAGAGTGTTTGTAATTTCAAATTATGACCTTATTAGAATGTGCCATCTAGTGAGGCAAATGGTAGGCATGGTATCGTCTCTGTGTGCACGAGGGGGGGCGGGGCGGAGGTATGTCACACCTCTACACGCATTTTGAATTTTTGTTTACTCTGGGTCTAACATAAATATTTTTCACTGTCTTTTAAAAGTCAGGGATTAATTTGATCCTACTTATTTTTTATGTTGAAATGTTAATGAGCTCTCTCAAAGAAAGTTATGCTTCATTTCAAGACTATCCTAATTAGTAATTTGATTTTATACTATAATAATTATTGAACCTCTGAAGGCTCTGTGGGTTGAGGAATATCCTGGAGTATTTATAGAGCAAGGACATTAAAA
>NW_011888818.1:4854042-4862484 GCF_000151845.1 Pteropus vampyrus
TGTTAGAATCTAAACTTCACTGGTCAAACCACACTTGGAATTCAGTAGCAGTATCATACCTACAAAAGGACACCTATAAGAATAGCAATCAGAGTATTAAAAGTTAATCAATCCATAGCATATATCTTTGTTTAATGAAGAATTGAAATCTGGATCATTCATTGAGCGAAGCTATTAAGCCATTACAGATAATAAATCAGGAAAGAGAAACAGAGTCACTCTGCTCTACAGGCCTATGACAGCCACACAGTGTTGATAATTGATTATTCAACTGAGGAATTCAAGGCTCAAGTGGCAATAGTCTGTCTAGGTCCTTGCCAAGCTCCTCATCGCTGTGCCTTTCTGATTTCTGAAGCCTCATGGCCTCTTATCAGGGCATATTTGCCATATCCCATGTTATATAACCTTGAATTGCCTTTTATTCTGAAGAGCATAACCAGTCCAAGTTCAGAAATTCAGGTTATCTATCACTGAAACTAAGTTTTAAATTTACTCAGTTTAAGTGCACACCTGTAGTGACGTAGTTCGGCATTGTTCCCATAACAAAATTCTGTAACTGCCTCCTATTTTGTTCCCTGGACATCTGAGTTCCTCCAGCCTCAGTGCATCGCTAGGATCCTGGTTTCTCCAAGGCTGAACACCATCTTTCTTTTGCCAAGCACCTGATTTATTTGCATGAAGCCCAGTCACTTGTTAACAAACATGCTCTGCTTATCTCTAAATGACCTCTGCTCCTCAAACGCCCAGTGTGCCCTGCTAGGTCAGCCTTGCTTTTACTTGTAGTAACTTTTGTGCTCTGTTCTCTTGATATGTTGTTCTGCTAGCTAGGTACTCATCTTCCCATCTTGTATTTGAGCTCACATCACTCTAGGAGAATAATCCAGTTCAAAAAAGTGCCTGTTCTACACATATAGTAAGATCTGAGTTTCCATTGTAATTCTAATACACAAGATCAGTGCTTCGGTTCTTCAGCTCTCAAATGTTAGCATGTATGACACTTACCTGAAAGGCTTTTTAAAACTGGGAGGTGGGGGGCCACTCCTAGATGTCTCAGATTTGGGCTAGGGTCTGAGAATATTTAATTCTAGTAGGTCCCTAGATACTGCTGTTGCTGTTATGTGGACCACATTTTGAGAAACATTGCCCCATTTTGATGACCTTGTAATGAGAACTCAGTTTGTATTTCATATTGACTTAGGATTTAATGTTAAATGAAGCTTTGAAATAATAATTGATTAAAGACAAGTAGCTTTGTATAATCATGCAACATGAGAGGCTCATAACTTTACGTAAAGAATATTTTCTAAAATGTGCTTCATAATAATAACAGAAGATACTTTCTGTGAAAGAAAAGAAGCAAAAAATAAACACCAGCCACAACAACAGCAACAACAAAAGAAATTTCTATGATCAAATTAAATTTGTAAAATGTTGCATATGACATGTCCCCTTTGGAAATTCACAGGGTACTTTAACATTTAAGGATGTCAGAAATATTGTAATCAAGAAACCCATTTCACATTGCTAAACCTTAGGTTTTCTAAATACATTCACACATAATATTCTTCCTCAGTTTAATATCTAACAAACTCCTGCAGAACTAATATCCTATAGAACTTGAGAAATGTTGATTTCAAGAATGCTCTTTGACTATCAAGAAAAGCATCTGCCTTTGCAAATGGCAAAATAACATAAATGTACTCTTATTTCTGAGATGTATGGAGACTTTTTTTTAAATCAAGGACTTAATATATTTTAATCTTTCTAATAATAAAGCAAATGTCAAATTTGTCTGAATTAAATGAGAGTGAATAATTAAAGTGATAATAACCTGATATCAAGAATAGAAAAGAGATATCTCCATATATGACATTTCTTATCTCTTGAAGGAGATTAGACCCATTGTTTCTACTGCATAGGGCATTGCAAAAATCATAAGTTACCAAAGAGCACAGAAATATGAGCAGTCTTTATAATCTGAGTTGACAAGCTCCTGATCAGTGACTGTCCTCAAGTGATGTCATTCATTCTTTTGTGTTTTCTGGGCCCGAGGTTCCCCTAGGCCAGGTAATAAAAAAGCTGATGGGAAGGACAAGATACAAGGACCAAACATGGACCTTGGCTCACCATAAAGTGGTGGTTTAAACAACAGAAATTTATTTCTCACAGTTCTGGAGGCTGCAAAGTTCAAGATCTCGATTCTAACAGGGTTTGGTTTCTGGTGCGAACTCTCTTTCTGGCTTGAAGATGGCCACCTTCTCTCTGTATTCTCACATAACAGAGAAAGAGAGAGAGTGGGCTCTTCAGCATCTCCTCTTAGAAAGACACTGATCCTATGAGATCGGGGCCCCACCCTTATGACCTCATTTAGTCTTAATTACCTCTTTATAGGCCCGACCTTCAAATACAGTTGCACTGGGGGTTAAGGGTTCACTGTCTAAATTTTGGGGGACCACAACTGAGTTCATAATAGACAGAAAACAAAACAAACAAACAAACAAACGAAAACAGTTACAGTATTCCTACTAGAGTGACCCAACTGATTTTATAGAAAAAAAAGAAAAATACATAAGGAAAAGAGCCAGTTTATTCTAGCAGAAGAATGCTTGAGGGAAAGACAGCTTAGTCTGGATACTGAGTGTGGTCGAACTCTAAAAAATTTATAAAGAGAGATGATATGGTTTACCATGCTTTAGTCACTTAGAGTATTAAACCATCTCTTAATAAGGTCATCACGAAAGTTAATTAAATAAGTTTTATACATCATTTTAGTGTTTTTAAAATAGCTCTACAATATCACAGTTTTTTTTTTTCTTTTAACCTATATATTTTATTTTTCTTCATAGACTACATATTATTACACTAAGTCAGACCCTGTGGGAATAATCATACAGTAGACAAATCCAACCAGTTTCCTGCCTTAGCTTATGGTCTGTTGGAGTAAAAGGACAGACATAATTATAGTAGGAAGTGAAGGGAGACAGACCAGAATCCTGGAGACCAGTTAGGAGTCTACTACAATATAACACTCGAGAAATGATGTAAGGCTTATCTAGAAAAATACCAATGGGAATTAATAGCAAAAAATAATTAAAAGGATAGTTGAGATTTATAAGCGCTTATTATGTACCATGCATGGTTCCAATAATTTTATATTTGATAACCCACAATAATCCTTTGAAGTAAGTACACATACTTTTGTTAGCTTCATTGTACAGATGACAATGCCAGAAATGAAGAGGTCTTAGAAGTCATAGAACCATGATTCAAAGCCAGGAAGTCTCAAGAGAAGTGATCTCCTTGGGCCTATGCTCTACATCTTCTTAAGACTTCACGTGAGAGCTATTTGAAATGTAAAAGCAGCTGGACTATGCAATTGGAAGCAGGAAAGGATTGAGGAAATGGGAGGTACTGAGGATAGCACCCATATTTTTGGTTTGAGCAAAAGAGAGACCTTGTTGCTATTATTATATGAGATAGCAGCCACAAGAGGGATATCTTGTTATGTGGTAAAAAATCATGAATTCCTTTATGGACATATGAACTTGTAAGAACTTCGAATGGTGTCATTTAGGGGCCAATGATATAGGTATATCTAAAATTAAGAATACTAATAGGGCTGTATATATTAGAATTTGATGTTAAATCCATGGGAATTAAAGAAATTAATCATGGACTGTGTATAGATTGAGAAGGGAAGGGAGCGCATATCAGAACCCTTGACTAGCAAAAGTAACGTCCATGGAGAATCAAAAGGATTATCCAAAAGTTATCAGGAAAACAAGAATTACAGATTTCATTGAATCCAAGGGAAGAGAGAATTTTCCAGCTTTGACAAGTAACAGAAAGGCCTGTCTTGGCAAATGATGGAAACTTGTTACTGGAAGTATTAACATGAATATTTGATGTCCAACTTTAGGGACATCAAACTGGTTTGTATTGGTTAGAACTTTGAACTAGATGACATCTCAATTCCTTCTAACTCTAAGATCTTACGATTCTATACATTTTTCCATTATAGGTGAAATGATATACATTTCCAGAGCCCCAAATTGTGTGACGACTTTCAGTACTTGAGATGAAAAACATATTCTGGAGTTCATTTTCTCTTTTTCCATTTCTACTAATTTTTAATTTTGCACGCAAGTATAGTAAGTGGGATAGATATAATAAAACACATATTATTTGTCAAACTTTTCAATCTCTAAATTGAATATTGAATTGCTGGAGAACTTTAATAGTACTTATTTTAAATTGCTTATGAATTTAAAACACTCAAATGTTTTCAATTTTGCCAAGATTCTGGAGTCTGGCATATATAAGATAGGTAAACAATAAACATTTATTTTAAAAAAATGAATGAATGAAACAAATTCATGGTGTACTTTTGTAAATGTTTAAAATTAGTGTGAGAATACTGTTTCTGAATATGGATTTTAAAAAATTTTTCTAGGTGCAGAATACATTCTAACATTTATTCCATGGAAGGATTTTATCTCAAGGAAAATCAAGGACCTTGCTAGAAAATGATTTTTTGAGTAGCCTCATAATTTTTACCTTTTAATATTAAATATCTAATTGTCTAACAAGTTCTAAAGCTCACTTAAAGAAACTTCTCAGGTCATAGAAATTAAATAGTCCATTAACTTATTAATATTCACAATCTCCCTCCTCCCACACACATACACTTTAAAATGTTGAGAAAGAATAAGATGAACTGTGTTGTTTACATAATGAGACTGAAACAATCTAGAACAGGTTCAGAAAAACTATCATAAAGACTGACTCCATTCTGATGTTTGACTGTTAATGACTTTGAAGTCCCACTACTCACCTTCCCCTTCTGTATCACACCTCTGGGTAAGTTGATAAGAAAGCCTGAGTGCTTCCCACCTGAGAAACAATAGGAAGTTTAAACTCTACAAGTCTCAGCCTGTGCACGGGAACCCACACTCCAGCCTCAACTACCATAAACCCCAAGCTAGTCCCCTTTTCCAGCTCTCAAGACCATATTTTAACCAGCTTGGGAGCTCTACCCTATTCTCTCCAGAAAGCTTTATTATATAATAAACTTTTTCAGACTCTCGTGTTGCATGAGTTGTCATCTGTCTCAATGTCCAAGCAAAGCAAAACTACAAACAGAACGAGCACTGTCTGGCACCCTCCTGGGGCCCATACATTATCTGACTAATATTTAACACAGATTTCTCTGACAACAGCAGAAATTTCTATGACAACAGTAATGGTCATGCCCTCTTTTACAGCATATTATATAATCAATATTTTTCTTCTTTCAGAAGAATAATTCTTATCTGTCTCTCCCACTTGATTCCTCATTAGTATACTTACGTACCTCAACTAATATAATCAAGTCCTCTTTTCTCCTGGTAGGTAAAAGAAATTAATGGACATATACGTGGACCAAAGAAGCCCAACTTTGCAAATCTGCAATGTGTACAAAGTGGTTTGTGCTAGTTGGGAGCTTTAACTGTATGATACATTGATTCATACTAACTATCAAATCTTATGATTGTGAACATTTTCCTATAATAGGTAAAATGCTATATGTTCCCAGAGGCCCAAACTGTGTAATGACTTTCAGTACTTGAGATTTAAAAAAGTAAATAAACACATCTTGGAATTCATTTTCTGTTCTATCAACTCTATCAACTAACCAAACAAAAGATTCTATTCTCTGTATAGAAATTTATAAAATGTTGACTAGCTGCTTCATGGATAAAACAATTTTTCTTTTCAAGTATACTTTATTAAAATCCCTTGGTCACTCACCTAGCTCTTCATATGTTCCCCAAAGTACTGCAGTAGAAACTATATTATATGTTCCCTACATCATTTTCATTTCCTACACAATCCTGAAAGACTGCAGTTACCCATACTCCTGATGGTTAAATGTGACCCAATGATTGGCTTCTGGCCAGTATAAAAGTGAGTGGAAGTGATGTTACTTGCAGCCTGAGTCAATTAAGAACAGATGGGAATTCTCTATCCTCTCTCTTTCCCGATCACGTACCTGGTGAAAGATCCTGGCTCTCTGAGTTACTTTTACCAAAAAGGTTCTAAATACAGCTAGCAGAACAAGATTAATAATGCTGGTAATTGGAATTTTGTGCAAAGCCACTGAAGTTTCATAGGTTCTGTGACCGCTGCAGAGTTTAGCTTATTATGACTTATACAATACCAAAATATCCATAAACAACAATTACTTTTTCAAGTAAATACAAGGATGTCACTATGACCCTATAATGTCTTTAGACGATTCCTTTAATAGCAAATGAGACAAATCCTCAATCTTTGCATATACTAGTGTAATATTTTAAAACTTTTTCAAACAATTTTTTTTTCAACCCTCAAATCTCTTGATTGCTCTCATCTATCCCAAGGTCACACTTATTTTTCTCAATTTCCAGTTCTTTTAAAATTCTTTGCCTTCTTTATTTATTTTCCACGTTATCTTTTCAAAGAAAATCTTGCCTTTTGGAACCTACTTTCTTAATGTGAATACATCAAAAGGGGCAGGACACTGGTACCCTTGCCATGGCATTAGAAATTGTCCCCAGAGCAATACAGAACTTGTTTAATAATGTATCCTCAAAAGCAAGATAAATTACTTTGCCTGGAGTATGTCTTTAATTTGTATAAGTCTATTCTCAAGATCTTATTACTTATTTCAAAGAACAAGGTAAATTGCCTACATGTATGCTAATGAACTAGCTGTTTGAAATCATTACTTCTTACAGTCAGTGCTGTCAGATCCCTCAGGATTTAAAATACTCTTACCCGCTAAGTGTGGCTCTATCTTAGTTTCTGTGTAGAAATTTGGAAATTATCGACTAGTTGCTGCATGGGTGAAGTAATTTTTCAAGTATATTTTCTTTTTTAAAATACATTGTTAGGCTTTTATAACCTTCAAATTTCAATCTCTTTTTAACAGAGAACTATACAAATACATCAAAAAATTTGAAACATCAACCCATATATTAATGTGACTTCTTCAAGGTATGAACAAGCAAATAATGAAATATATAATGCTCTGTTAAGTTATACATGGTAGTTGTTTAAATCGTCTTTAATTTGATTGTAAATCATTACCTTTTAGACACTAAAATTATGGATGGTTTGTAAATTGTGGTATTTGTTGAAACAGGTACATTTGGGTATTGAATATCTGGAAGTAATTTTTAACCATATGACTTCTCCTATATTTTTAGATTGAATCATAAATCAGTGATAGTCTTTCTGTTGATCAAGTTTATACTTTATTTAAGTTGAGATTCTGAGCATGAAAATAGATGTACATTAAATGCTCTTTTCTTCTAAACTCCTGCTATTTATTTGTACTGTTTATTTGATACTTAATCAAATAACAATTATAGACCTTTTTATTATTGTCTTAGATTTTTATTAATTCTGTATTGTTATTTAGCATTATTAATTAATGACTCTTGATTTCTTAAAATTTAAACTCTTAGAGAACAGGAACGCTGTACCATATAAAGCATGTTGCATAGCAAAATGTCCCTAAAAATTATCTCATAAAATATATAGCTAGTAATATCCCTCTACTTTATATAGTTTATAAACCTAAATAAATGCTTGCACCCAGTATGTATGGAGCACCCAGAATGTACATACCCACATGCCCACATACATATTGATCACAGTTAAATTGTGATGCCAAAAATATTATCTAAAATCCTAGAATTTATTGGACAAAGGCAGACAATAATGGCAGCATTTAAAACTACCTCTTGTTTCAATGATGCAAAAAATCTCTAAATATTTAAACATCAATTCATTTAATGGGTTTTAAGAATTTTTGTAAATGCAGAAGCAGACCAAGATGGCTAAGGGATAGAAATTATTTCAGGAGGACCTCTCCACAGAAGGCAGTAGGCTATCTTATCCTACATCTTTGGTTCACAGAGTCTAAAAAGAGAGAATCAGTAACCTGCAATGGTCCATTAGCTATCAGTTGGCTGATGAAATGGTAAATATCTTAACGAGAGAAAGACAATTTTTTATCGTGCCTATGACAAAGTTGTTCTTTCTGTGCTTGACTGGCTGATTAGCATTTAGGAAGAACAGCTTTACAAATTTCACATTTGAGATTAAATAAATTTCATTGCCTTCACTGAGCATCTCAGTTGGAGAATACCTCAGTGCTCCTGGGTGTCAGAGCACTCGGAAAAGGAATGGAAGCTCTGTACCATCCCTACGCTTCCTATACTTGTCCTATATACCTCTTCCATCTGGCTGTTTGTGAGTTGTGTACTTTATAATAAAGCTATAGTCGTAACTATAGTGCTTTCCTGAGTTTTATGAGTCATTCTAATGAATTATTGAACCTGAGAGGAGTTGTGGGAATCCTCCAAATAGTAATTGAGTTATATAGAAGCATAAGTAACCTGGAGACTCCCCCTC
>NW_011888818.1:4862534-4883767 GCF_000151845.1 Pteropus vampyrus
GACTGGCTGATTAGCATTTAGGAAGAACAGCTTTACAAATTTCACATTTGAGATTAAATAAATTTCATTGCCTTCACTGAGCATCTCAGTTGGAGAATACCTCAGTGCTCCTGGGGGTCAGAGCACTCGGAAAAGGAATGGAAGCTCTGTACCATCCCTACGCTTCCTATACTTGTCCTATATACCTCTTCCATCTGGCTGTTTGTGAGTTGTGTACTTTATAATAAAGCTATAGTCGTAACTATAGTGCTTTCCTGAGTTTTATGAGTCATTCTAATGAATTATTGAACCTGAGAGGAGTTGTGGGAATCCTCCAAATAGTAATTGAGTTATATAGAAGCATAAGTAACCTGGAGACTCCCCCTCTTGTGGTTAGCATCTAAATTAGGAGAACTTAGCCCTTAACCTGTGGGGTCCGTACTAACTCCAGGAAGTTAGTGTCAGAATGGAATGGAATGGAATGGAATGGTAGGAAACCCAGTTGGTGCCCAAGAATTGGTGTGAGAAAAGCAGAGGCATACTAAGTATGCAGTGCATGACCTATCATCCTCATATCTTCCCCCTCACATGTATCATAATTGCCATTTCTAGCCACATTATCTTTTAAGACTCCCCCTACCAAAGGTTAAATAGTACACTGTGGAGCAATTGAAGTCCAACGTTTTAAAATACTTTTTCTAGTCAATGGCCATGCCACCCTGAAGCCCAATCTCGTCTGATCTCAGACGCTAAGCAGGGTCGGGCCTCGTTAGTACTTGAGTAGGAAACCACTAAGAATACCAGGTGCTGTAGGCACTGTTTTAAAGCCTACATGTCATGAACGACCATTTCATAGCTCCACAGGTGCTGATAACAAACCTGGAATCAAAAAAAGTTTGTTTGTTGAGGAGTAGTGGCTCATCATTTATTTTAGATGTAGCCAGATCTAAGCCAAAACAGAAACGCAGTAATACTCTTGTTTTTTGTTAATATTTAATTTTTATGTAGTTAATGTGGCATGGTTTATGGTCTGTCTAAACAATATGACCATCTTTGTATATAATTACATCTATGTTTATTAGGGTTTTATTTTTTATGTCTAAAATTCATCTAGAACTTTCTTTGGCTTATAACTACCTGTTTAAAAACTCTGGCTCTGCAATCAGAGAGAACTAGAAGTTTGATTATTCTCTTAGCCTCTACAAACCTCAGTTTTCCCATTTGCAAAGCAAGGATGGTTATGAGTCACCTCTTGGAATTACTGTGAGGAATAAATGAGATATTGAAGGTATAGATTTAGCACAGAGCTGAATAAACATTCGATAAACGTTAGCCATGCTCAATATATATTTTTTCTTCAAAGTGTTAATCAATCATCCTAGGACTCAATTATTTCCTCACTGATTAAAAGTACCATATTTACCATGTAATGCACAGTTATGCAACATGGTAGTATGAAGTACTGACTAAATTCTTTCTTGCCTAGGGAGTTTAGAAAATACAATAAGGCTCATCTTAGAGAAAATCAGCCTGTTGAAAATTAAAATTATCAAATTTTCATGGCTAAGTTCAAAGTATGTCTTGTTCTTGGCAAATGATTCCCAAACACCTTAAGCTTAGTACAAGGTCTTAGGGAAAGTCAAAGGGAGACATTGAGAGAGAAGGGCAAAACCAGGAAGAACATTCTACAAGCCTAGAAGTTTCATACTGAGTGTGGCTTTTTTACCTTTCATAGCACCCCCACTCCTCTCCAGGTCAGAGTGATAAACATCTATGTTGAATGTACATCCACTGAATGTTGGCTAGACTTAAACATAGAAATTAGTGCTTTTTTCTGGTCTGAATATTTTTGAAGGCACAAAGCTCCATGGAGTGTCTCCCTGGAGTACCAATCAGGACAAAATTGCTGCTTTTTCCTACGTTATTTCATAAGACTTCTCTTCATTTGGACCCTAAGAAAACATCAAAGTGGACCCCCAAAGTTACCTTGCTATCAGCTGAGAAAGCACAATGCAGTGGAAACTGGCCCTGCAGGCCTTGTGGGCTTGTAAGCACAGCATGGACGACGAGGAGCGTACTTCAAAGGAACGATTGTGTGAACTTGAACATGCCTGAATTCTACAAAGGGCCACAAATGGCACCTGAGCAGCTTGAAATTAAATCCCACATCAATAATCACCCCTTGTGGAGCCTCCACCAATATTCAAAACATAAAGCCTTACAGATAGCAGTCTTGAAGGGGTTAATAGACACTCTCAGCAATCACAAAAAATGTACCCCATTTTCCCACCCCATCTAACTCTTGGGAAATAGACACCAGGAAGCATGCTGGTGACTACTGATGAGGGAAATGGCACTACTTTCCTGACCTCCCCTCCCCACGTTCAGCATGAGTTTGGGGATGAGAAGGTTGTAAGGGAGAGTAAAAATTTGAATTATATGTGAAATTATTTTTTTTTTAAATGAACTGGACTTTCTTTTAATAACTATTGTGTAATTATGCAATTAGACCAAAATATCAGTAAAAGAGTCAGTTGCTCAAGAGGAAACATGATTACTGTTGTTAGCAGTTTGGGAAAATTAAAATCATTTCTTGTTTAAACCACCATAGTAAAACATATACATATATTACTATATCTGCTCCTGGGCCTTGTAGTTAATTTCATTAAATTATGTCTTCATTGGAATCAGAGAACCAGCCTACTTGAATTATTGTAGTTTATTATATAATAAAATATGTGCATTCCCACCATCATTAAAAATTTTTTGAAACATATTTCAGACTGGAGGTCCTCAAAGTGTGGTTTCCATATCAGCAGTATCAGCATCACCTGGGAATCTGTTGGGAAGGCAAACGACTGAGTCTCACCTTTCAAACCTGCTGAATCAGATATTCTGGGAGTGGGACATAGCAATCTGTGTTTAGACAAGCCCTCCAGGTGATTCTGATACTTGCTCGGGCATAAGAAGCAAAACTTTAAGCTATATTTCTGTTTGTTTGAGATATTTTCTACATGTTTATTCATTCACCAGCACACTTAATATTAAAATCAACTTATGTTATCTTAGGAGAGGCTAGGTTATGCTATAATAACAAATAAACCTCAAATATCAATGGCTTAAAATAGCACAGATTTCTTTCTTGTTTATACTACACGCTCGTTGAGGGCTGGCAGGGGGCTAATCTTTAGAAAATAAGTAAGATCCCCAGTATGGGAGCAAGCATCATCTCTGGTATTGTTTGTTTGTTTGTCAAAACTAAAATCCAAACATATCAGTAACTCCCTAGAAAGGAAGGTGATCAAGAGAGTCCTCAGTATGAAATAGCAGCTCTCCCTGTGACTAGAGCTCTCGGAGCAAATAATGTGCCTGCCTTTCTACTTGGAGTACAGCTCTAAGCAACCTTCTGTTCAACATGTATAAGTGTCTACAGAAACCCAATATAGTATTATGCTTCCAAGTCTTGTTTATCACACATTCATCAGTGTGGCATCATGACTCTCGAAATAAAGTGTCACGGCAGATTTACTGCTTTTGGCCCTGAAACTCACATTTAACCATATTTCCAATTTTGTAGCATGTACATTTATAGACATGCTACTACGGAAGAATTAGTTACAAGTGGTCTTTTGATCATCTCTGCCAATACAGATGAAATGGCCAAGACCTGGCTATCCATTGAATCCTTAACAGCCTCAGATCCTTTTGGCATCAGCTTCTAATGCGATGTAAAACTCTCCGACCCAGGATTAAAGGATGTGGTGTTATATACCACACTTTGACTTTATCTGATACTTTTTTCCAGTGATTAAGTGATCCAAACACACACACCACACACGTACACACACACTCACAAAAACTCCAAATATTCCCTTGCGGTATCAGGTCTAATTTTAATAATTGTCATGTACAATTTTCTTTTGGGTCTCTTGTCTGGACAAAATATTAAATAAAAATGGCATTTCAGAGACCGGTTGCGATAAGGGAAACGATGATGAGACCAGTAATACACTCAAAGGCAAGGCGTATGCTTAAGGGAAAATACACACTTCAGGAGAGAATACTTATAAGTGTTGTAAAGGGCAAATTAGAAGAAGCGAAATGAATTACAATCAGCTCTTTGATTCTATATCTTAGAATGGAATCTTGAAGTGTTTGCACTTTATTTCTAAAAGTCTGGAATTCAACAGGAAATTTCATGATAGAGGAGACTTTCATATTATAAAAAATTATCCAAATATTGGAAATAAGGTGGATAATGTTGTTGACACAATCTGTCAATACTATATGGGAGCAAAGGTCACTAAAATTGACTGGGGGAAATAGATCTAGTTCATCCCATTGTTTATTAGTGATCAAAGGCCCAGATTTAATAAAGTTATTTTATTAAGTTACTTTATTAACTTGCAGGTTAATTTGACACTTTGTCAAGTTGACTGTAAATAACCTGCTTTTCAAACTGGCTGTTAACATCTTGCTGGCTTCCTCATTAATGAGTTAAGTAACATATTTTCATGTATTTATTTTATGTTTTACCTTACAGTCACAATTTACCTTTTTGAAAAATATACTATAACAATATGTACAAATCTAAAATACAAGAAATTCTCAATGATTGAGAATGGGTCTGTTTTTGGAATACTTGTAAAATAGAAGACTCTAAAACAGAGTTGTATACTCATTACACTGAGAAAAAGAAAAGTGCAGTCCTATAGGTAAGAGACATGTCTGTGAAGGTGAAAGCAGTTTGAATTGACTAGAGCTCTCGGAGCAAATAATGTGCCTGCCTTTCTACTTGGAGTACAGCTCTAAGCAACCTTCTGTTCAACATGTATAAGTGTCTACAGAAACCCAATATAGTATTATGCTTCCAAGTCTTGTTTATCACACATTCATCAGTGTGGCATCATGACTCTCGAAATGAAGTGTCACGGCAGATTTACTGCTTTTGGCCCTGAAACTCACATTTAACCATATTTCCAATTTTGTAGCATGTACATTTATAGACATGCTACTACGGAAGAATTAGTTACAAGTGGTCTTTTGATCATCTCTGCCAATACAGATGAAATGGCCAAGACCTGGCTATCCATTGAATCCTTAACAGCCTCAGATCCTTTTGGCATCAGCTTCTAATGCGATGTAAAACTCTCCGACCCAGTATTAAAGGATGTGGTGTTATATACCACACTTTGACTTTATCTGATACTTTTTTCCAGTGATTAAGTGATCCAAACACACACACCACACACGTACACACACACTCACAAACACTCCAAATATTCCCTTGCGCTATCAGGTCTAATTTTAATAATTGTCATGTACAATTTTCTTTTGGATCTCTTGTCTGGACAAAATATTAAATAAAAATGGCATTTCAGAGACTGGTTGCGATAAGGGAAACGATGATGAGACCAGTAACACACTCAAAGGGAAGGCATATGCTTAAGGGAAAATACACACTTCAGGAGAGAATACTTATAAGTGTTGTAAAGAGCAAATTAGAAGAAGTGAAATGAATTACAATCAGCTCTTTGATTCTATATCTTAGAATGGAATCTTGAAGTGTTTGCACTTTATTTCTAAAAGTCTGGAATTCAACAGGAAATTTCATGATAGAGGAGACTTTCATATTATAAAAAATTATCCAAATATTGGAAATAAGGTGGATAATGTTGTTGACACAATCTGTCAATACTATATGGGAGCAAAGGTCACTAAAATTGACTGGGGGAAATAGATCTAGTTCATCCCATTGTTTATTAGTGATCAAAGGCCCAGATTTAATAAAGTTATTTTATTAAGTTACTTTATTAACTTGCAGGTTAATTTGACACTTTGTCAAGTTGACTGTAAATAACCTGCTTTTCAAACTGGCTGTTAACATCTTGCTGGCTTCCTCATTAATGAGTTAAGTAACATATTTTCATGTATTTATTTGATGTTTTACCTTACAGTCACAATTTACCTTTTTGAAAAATATACTATAACAATATGTACAAATCTAAAATACAAGAAATTCTCAATGATTGAGGATGGGTCTGTTTTTGGAATACTTGTAAAATAGAAGACTCTAAAATAGAGTTGTATACTCATTACACTGAGAAAAAGAAAAGTGCAGTCCTATAGGTAAGAGACATGTCTGTGAAGGTGAAAGCAGTTTGAATATGTCCTAGGGTCAAGGGAAAAGAAATAGATTGCAGCATAGATGCTCAAACATGTTTGCCTTCTAGCCAGACTATGACTATATTTTTCTCTAAGGCTAAAGAAATTAACTTAGATCCAAGAGATTAGATCTTAATGTAATTCAGAAGGAAGCACAGAAAATATGGACACTGGGGAAGAAAGGATGGATGTCTGAATTGCACATGACAATCAATTTTCCAAACAACTCCAGATCTTTTCAATATAACTGCCTTGCTCAGAGACACTGAAAAAGATGTATTACAGTTAATTTGAACCCTCTCACACCAACCTGTCTCCCACCCCAGGCTTAATTGATAAAACATAAAATACCATCACCCAAGATGAACCAGTCCACTCATTAGCCAAGAATCCATCTGACATTTCTCTTAAGATCACAGATCACAAACAATCAGTGATTGGAATATGAGCCCATGCTGGGGTGAAGGATGGGCTGAATGAGGATGAAAAGCAAAGTAAATTCCATTCTAGGGCCTAATTTACCATTGCACATATTCTTTAGAGAACCAGGTCCACTAAAGGCAAAATCTTAAGTATGGGTAGAATGCCTTAAATTAACTACTCCCTAAGGCCTTAAAGAATTGTGGTAAAATAACAATCCAATATATAGTAGATAATAGCGGAAGAATTGTGTCTCCCTTCTGCAGGAGTCTTCTTCAGCAGAGATTGATGCTTTGAGAGAATAGGTGTATGGAAAGGAGTCTGGTAAATGTCAAATTAAAGGTTTTCATTCTTGAGAATAATTATGGCGAATTGGCTAAATGTGTGAACTCTGTGGCCACACTCGTGTTCGAACTGAGGCTTCATTCCTTAATATAATTCTGTGGCTTTACCAAGCAAACATTTAAGTGTTTTCTGCTTTTCCAAGCCATAAATGGGGTTGTTATCTAAAGCAGGGGTCCCCAACCCCCGGGGCTGTGAATTGGTACCAGTCCGTGGCCCGTTAGGAACCTGGCTGCACAGCAGGAGGTGAGTGGCTGTCACGCAAGCAAGCGAAGCTTCCTCTGTATTTGCAGCTGCTCCCCAGGGCCTTGGCTTCACCTCAGATCATCAGGCGTTAGATTCTCATAGGAGCACCAGTCCTTGGTGCCAAAAAGGGTTGGGGATCACTGATCTAAAGCACTTAGAGTAGGAGCTGTAGAGAATAACTGCAAATTATTTTATTTTCTTCTATACTAGAAGTATATGATATAGACCATGGTGGCCATATTATTTCCTGGCACTGGTGACCTCAGCAACAGGTGGTAGGGGGTTGGGTTTACAGTGGGTGGGATGACAGAATGACCTTCTATGGGTCATATTGAATTTCATTTTTTGTCTCTCTATACGTTTTTCCAAATTAAATGCCAATTCATATAAAACTGTGGTTCTCAGTGTGGAATGATTTTGTCCTGTACTCCACCAGGGAACATTTTTGATTGTCGTACATGATCTACGCAGAGGGTTATTACTGATTTTTAGTAAGTAGAGGTCAAGGATTCTGCTAGACATTCTACACTGCACAGGACAGCCCTCCAAAACAGAGAATTATCCCACTCAAAGTGTCAGTAGTGCCATTACTGAGAAACTTTAATATATAGTGTTTTGATTCGATCAAACACCCATGGATTAGCGAGGTCAGTACATAAACTGATTAAAACTGAAACAAATACTGAGGAACTCTGCTCTGGGACAGAGATTGAATCAGTGGTAATTCACTCCAGGTGGCCACAGAGGTCTGGCAACTCCTATAGCAAATAAACTGAAGAAAGCCTTGAGCTCTCAGAGATAACTGAATTAGATTTTAGGGATCTGTTATCAGATCTGGCAATAAAGGCGCTTCATAGATCATTGTTTTCTAAACTTGAGATCATGACCTATTGTCTATGACCCACTAAGGAAACCATTTGTCACACTAAAAAAATAAATAAATAAAATAGAAAAGAGTAGACAATATTAAAAATGATGTCATACTATGGGAATTATTTTATGAGACTTTAAAAAATATACTTATATAATTGATAACAATAAAAATATATTTCTTAATATAGATCACAGCTAAAAATGCTCCAAAACACAGTTAGAGATTTATTAGTTTCCTCAGCATTCCCAGTTTATAAATCAATATTTGTCCTCAGTCAAAGACCTAGTGTTTATAGCATGTAAGTAAATATAAAATTTGATACCATCTGCAAATATTTTAAAGAATATATATTTATACTTAGAAAAAGCAGAAAAACTATAAGAACATAGGCTGCCCATCTAAATAATAATGGTACACATTTCTGATGGCAACATTTGCTTACTTTTATTTTTCTGCACAGTTTAAAAATTCTATAGAGAATCTGTGTTACTTTTCTAATCAGGAATAACGCACATGCAGAAACTTGCTATCATTTAAGAGAACTATTTCTGATGGAAGACCGAAAGGAAACACAGGTCTTAGTGGGTTCAACGATGAATATTGTAATAACAAAGATGAAAGAGAAGGGGATAATACATGGAGATAAAATTAGAGAAATTTTCGCTTTGTTTTTAAATAAACTGTAGTTTGTAGACTAAATCCAGGAAAAGTTCAAGTTCATGAAGAAGACAATTCCAAAGGAGATTTCAGAAGCGATTTTTGAAACAGGAACATTTTTGATAATGTATGTAGGTCTCCAAAAACATTTTGAAAACATGTTTATTTAGGTTGTTAAACTATTCATTACTGTTAAAAATTAAGTATCTCACCATTACTAATCACATCATCTATTTACTTGGAGGCATAAATATGTATGGGATTGCTAAAATGAAAACAAACAAACAAAACCCCACAGCAAACTATAACAGATCATTTTGAAGCTCAGTATCTTTAAATAAATTTTCAGAAATTCAAATATTTATGGTAAATAGAACATTATAAGTATGTGGTAATGTATAAATCACAAATTATTTATGGGTCATTATATGAGATAAATTGTTTACAAATATTTTAAAAAACTATTCACAAGGCACACTAATGTATTGAACTGATTTATCATGTAACAGAATACATAAAATTATGATAGGTAACAAATAAATCCCTTGTAAAATATTTACAATGTATCAGTTGCACTAATATTAATTAGTCTATTCATTACTTCAAGTAATTGGTAAGTGATTTACAAGTTCGTTGTCAGCCAGGCAGATGAAGTTTTACAGCTTGATACAAATATATCTTAAAAGAGTATGAGGGAATCCCCTTTAAAGATCTTCCTTCATTTCCCTGTTGAAGACTGAGTGCAACTGTTATAAATTTGGGCCATAGAAGGATCATAAATTTGTGGGAATTAGTTAGCTGATGACAATTTGCTAAATGGACCAAGAGTAAGAAGTCATACAATTTCCAGTAAAGGGAATGAGTGGCCCAAATCACGGTGATTTCCAACATTACAAGTTTATTTCTAGCTCATACTATAAGTTCAGTGCAGTTTTCAATACAGGATTCTTTTGGGAGACAATTTTCCATGGTTCTCTCATATTTATGAACATCTCATGAGCAGCAGTTCTGCTACACTTCGCTCTGCACTATTTTTAGAGAAGTTTGTATAGTGAATAACTGTGGAAAATAGAGATAATGTTCCCTCTGAAGTAAACAAAGGGCTTGTTTACTGTCTGGTATATTAAAGGAAATTTCTCCCACCAGGGCAAAGGTAATGCAGGTTTGTTTCAATCTGTTATAAAAGATCTGAGCTCCCTAACTCAAGGTTCCCATACAGGTGCTCTGTGAACCAATCTCTTCCATGTCATTTCCATGGGAACTGGAGGCCAAAGTGAATGGACATACTTATGCTGCTTGCCTGGACTGTGAGTAATAATTTGTTTTTCTCTGACCCAAGAGTCTCATTGAGCCTTCTTCTCTAAAACAGTAGCAGGTTAAAATCATTAGCTTGAAAGTAGAATAAAATCTCAGAGCTTTCATCATTGTTGACGGTTACAAGTTGTTTTCACTCGATGAACGTTTAATGAAATATTACCTTCTCTTGCCTGCTAGTGGCATTGGAGTGGCCATGGGCAGTTTGGATCTGTTGTAGGGTCTTAATATATGGTTCAATGAACAGAACTCAGGATGTGTGTACATGAACTTGGGTGATTAAAATAAACCTTTATGTTCAATGACTTAGCATTTCCTTTACTTATGAATGGAGGCATTGAACCATAGTAAATTAAAAATATCTGTAATTATTTTTCCCTAATTGACATTACATATGTTTTATATCTTTATAAAGTTATAATAGCTAACTCAGAATATCATTTGTTTTCACTATTTTGAAACCACGGAGTTAGATCTTATTATTTAATGTAACAATAAACACATATTAACATATTACAACTTTATTATTTTATATTTGTTTTAATATAATTCATTTATTTAATAATATTATTAGATTATCTTATGCACATTATTCTGAGAAGTCCACTAATTCGGATTGCCAAAAAGGTTAAGAATTCCTAAGCAAAGAGAAAATTTTGTAAAGAATACACATAGTTTAGGTTTAGAAGGCTATGTATGTATTTTTCAGTCACTTTCGTGTATAACTGAGTTATAACGCCCTGCCCCAAAATAGGAATGATTTTCAGGAAAACACCTGCCACCCACTCATCTGCTGACTCATTCACTGATGAAGGCGTAGCCAGCGGTCAAATCACAAAGTGTTAGAAACGCGGATAGTAGCGGAAAATTAAGTTTTGCAATATATGGAAACGGATGCTAATCTATGCAAAATTCTTCAAATCATCAGGATTCAGATCTCATGGAGCATAATTTAAACAGAAGTTTTCTTCCATCAGAATGTACTTGAAAATGCAGTATCTACAATTGCAGATACACTTTCATTTCTCCTGTATGGGAATTAAACAAAATAAAATTGATTATAATTTTTTTTTTAATCTACAGAGCACAATTGTATAGCAGTAACACAAATAATGAATGTGTTTGAATGTGGAGATGAATGTGTTTGTATGCAAATAGTGTTAGATTACATCTCTCATGCATCTTGATCTGATGAATGCTAGGGTTCCATGTGTGTAGCAAAAGAGCCTGAAGAAACACTTTGCTGTGAGAAATCTGTATGCCCATTCACCAATAACTCAATACAATGTGTGTAGTATAAGAGTGAAGAGGAATTTTCCACTCAACTGGCTAACCCTGTAATCAGCTTTTTGTTCTACTTTTGTAGACATGCTTGCTGCATAGGCCGAAGGGCAGAGTGATCTTGAAATCAACTAAATTCTCACCCTCCCCTTTGATTGTTGTCTAAGTAATAGATGTATTGCCTTTGCTTGTTAAGAACAGACGTATTGCTTTTGCTTGTTAAGTCTTATGAAAGTAAGGTTATCCCCTGAGCTCGGAGCCCAGATCTTCAGAGCGCTAGCTCTTCTAGGACCTCCGTGGTAATAAACCTGAGTTCTCCAACTCTCTGGGTGGTGCTTGGTTTCTCACTTGCTTCTGCAACAAGAGTAATTTAATTACATAATTACTTAGCTCAATACAACAGAGTACCAATTTAAAACTGCATTTGGATTATTCCTGTGCACATGTCAGTTTTAGACTAATTTTAATTATCATCTTCAGATTTATTAATCATACCAAAATTTAGCTACAGTGAAAAAGAAGAATTTTAGTGGAAGCTAGATGTGTGAACTAAAAGAAAGAAGACTGGAAGATATTATGACTCAGGAAACTGATGGTATATTTTGTCATCACTGAAAAGAATGGCCTAGTTGTATAGGAATGGACAGGGATTATATATAGTTATGCGATTAGTAAAATATATCAGGCAAAAAAAGGTGTGAAATTATGCTACAATTTGGCAAAACACATGAACAAATGTGTATAAATGCATAAACCGTCTCATGTCTGACACACAGTTATGAGGTAATAGTGTCACCTCTGAGAACAGTAAATGGGTACCTGGAATACAGGGGAGGGAGACAGACTTATTTTTTCAGGCATACCCTTGGGTACCTTTTGAATTTTGTAACATTCCCAAAGGGTAGCTATTTAATAAATATATATGTAAGTAAATTTTCGTCAAAATGTAATTCTCAAAAAAATGGTCAGAATACAAAATGCATCTGTATGGTAATGCATCTGTATGAGACAATCCTTAAAAAAATAACCATAAAGAGATTAGCAAACTCATATCAGGAAAACCATATCAGCAAATCAATATTAATGGGCAAGGGAGTAATCCAGGTGAAGAAATTAGATAAAAAGGATTATATTATATCGATTAAAATTTCACTCCAGAGGGAAGATGTTTTGCCGTAAGCATTTATATAATTAGTCACATAACATCCAAATGCATGAAAATATTGCCCAAACTCAATTTTCCAATGGAAATTTTTGACTTAGCTCTGTTAGACTTAACAAATTCAAGAGAAATAGTAAATATGAAAAACCAGGGGTAAAATATTATCTTTAATAATAGTGTTTTAACAATTTCATATTAAACGTTGTACCCTACAGAGAATATATATTGTTTTTAAATGTCCATGAAAGTTTTTAAAAAGTGAGGTAACAAAGAATAACATACAGAGATCATACTATCTGGCTTCCACTAGATGATTCCAGAAAGTAATAATTAAATAAACCAAAAATAATTAAACTACTTGGAAACCAAAAGCACTATCCTTAATGACTTTGAGTCAAAGAGAAATCAAAACTGCAATTATAGGCTTTAAAGAAAAAAATGAAGATGACAAGACTATATATCAAAGCATATGAAATGTAACTAAAGGCAAAATCAGATGAATAATAATAACAACAAACACTTTCATTATGAAAAAAGAAGCAATAACTAATGAATTCCACATTCTATTAAATAAGCGAGAAGAAAAAAAGTTAAACTCTATATTCCTAAAGAATGAAGAGACACATTTTTAAAATAGGAGGAAAAACAAAAGCAAATTAATAAATTGGGAAATATAATAACGTAAGAGTTGAAGAAACGCTGGCACTGGTTATTTGAAAAGATCGAAATAATGGACAATCTTCTGACAATGCTAGTCAGACAACATTAATATATAGGATGAATAATTAGAAATGCTATCTAACCAAAGAAAACTGCAATCTGAAATAATATGAAAATTAATTTTTTTAAAGATGGGAGAAGCTTGAAATTTGAGAGAAAGGGAACAGTATTTCTATTGAAGAAATACAAGAAGGGAAATTAGTAGGGCAAAGTCTCTGAGAAGGCAGAAGCACAGGTAGAAAAATAAGCTATAAGAAAGATAGACAACATTTGCATTATAACAGAAAGAAAAAGTCTGGGTACAGATTCAGGTAGGTTGGCAGGTGGTAGATGACGAGGTAGGAGGTTGAGGGAGTTGAGGATAAATGAGTTGCTCCTTTTGTGTGTGTGAAGTAGTTAACGGGTCATTTGCTGAAAGTGAGAGTGGAATTTTCAAGATGGGAGGTTTGAGAATAGAAGTGGAGGTTATAAATAGTTATTGTGAATAGTTTGGATCAAGGCCTCCTTAGAGAAACACTATCTAATTGCTAGACAGTGACAGGAGAAACAGGAGAGAGCACTCCTGTGTAGTCTAAGAGTCAAACCTCCCACTAGACCATTGTCCTTGCCAGCTTACTCCTGGTAAAGTTCCCTGAAAGGCTGGAGCCCTGCAGGGGCAGCAAGAGGAGCTTTGTGAGTTCCTCTAATACTTGCTGCCTGGAGACAGCTATCTGATTCCCTCCAGAAATGACTGGGAGATACTCTTCAGAGTTAGATTTGATTTAGTGCAAGCGATCAGGGAAACTTCAAGAGGAACTACTGGGCAAGACTTGTACAAACACTGGTCCATGCATATCTTGCAAAACAGGAGAATTGAATAAAAAGAGAAGGATTGGAGGTTAGTAAGTGAGAGCAATTAATACGATGTTGGTGTCAATTATCCCCAAGCCAGGTTGTAATATTATTGTCTGTACAACCCCAGTGGAGCTTTGCCATTTTTCAACATCACACGAGGATAAAAAATTCTGAAAATAACAATAATATTGAGAAAAGGCATAATGAAGGAAAAATTACATCTTCAGAAATTAAAAATATAATTAAGCAACAATAGTTCAGAAAAGACTACATTGTTGATAGAATACAAAAATAGTTCACTTAAAATTTAAAGTTCCAGAAACAAACCTACCAGAATATAAGTACATATACGTGTACATGTGTGTACGTGCATAATTTAATATTCTATAAAGCTGGCTTTTTCAAATTGGAAAAATATAGATACATATTTCAACTTCTTATTTGGGGAATTCGCTTTAACAAAAACAAAGAGATAAAGTTTGACTTTACAACATGCCTCAAAATAAAACCAAAGTGGAAATATTTACATGTAAAATTTTAAATAATTTAAAATGTAAAAAAATAAACATTAAGTGCACAAAAATTATATAGACTAAATGGATAACATTAGGAAAACACTAAAGGCAAGAACAATTAAAAATAATATATTTAATAAGTAAGATATAAAACTCTATAAAAAAGAATATCTTATACAAAATTGAAAGTAAAATGTTCTTTTAAAAGAATTTTCAACATAAAGAATCAATTCCAAGTGTGTAATATCTTTAATATACAAAGAATACTAAAAAGATAAATTAGTGATTCTATTTATGTAATGTTATTGAAATGGTAAAATTATAGGGATAGAGAAAAGATTAGTAGAGTATAGGGGTCAGTGATGTTGGGAAGAGAGAGGTGGACTATGATTATAAAGAGAAAGCACAAGAGAAATCTTGGTGGTGATAAAATAGTTCTGTACCTTGATTTTAATGATGGTTATACAAAATGAAGAAAATGGCACATAAATATAAACACGCATTGTATCAATATCAATATCCTGATTGTGATTTTGTGTTATAGTTATGCAAGATGTAAATATTGGGAAAAGAAGGTGAAGTTTATATAAGAAAGCTACATTGTTTTGCAAATTCCCATGAATCTATTACTATCTCAAAATAAAAACTTTAAAAAGTAGATTACATAGAAAAATGAGGAAAATGGTCAAGATTCAGTAAAAAAAAATTATATACACATTTACACACAAATACATGCACAAGAAATAAGAATGCCCAATAATCATGTTTTATCAAATATAATTTATAAAAGTTAAACATCACAAAAAACAAATGTGCAATAATGGAGAATTATTTAAATGACTATTAAACATTCATCAGAGTGATAAAACATAATAATATATATGTGTATGTATATATCTGAAAATACATATATCAAAATTTGCTATTTTATGATAGAATTAATAGCTCGTATTTTTTATTACATACTTTTCATCTTGTTTCCAGAATTTTTTAAATTACTTATATATTACTTTTACAATTAGAAAAATAAGTAATTTATTTTAGTTTAAAATGTATTTAAAATTTAAAAAAAGAGGGCATACTCAGATCAAGTGGTTACTGAAAGTTCTACTTTCAAAATGCATCTCTGTTCCATAAGCTAAAATACTTGGCTTACTTCCTGTACGGCAGTATAATATGTTACTAGCAATTTTATACTGACCAATGCATGAATATAAAATTTCAAATTGTCATTTATTTTAAACTTAAGTGTATGCTCCAAAGATTTATTAGCTTTATCTTATATAATCTAGCTAAACCGTTTTGTCTTTCTAGGAATAAGACAAAACTTTTCCTTCCTTCTCCCATTCTTGTCTGAAACAACATCATCAGTCTAGTTAAGAATATTAGAGACATGTGTGACAGTTGATGTGGAAAAATAAGGTTCCTGCTGGCAATTACCCATCAAAAGCAGGCTGACTGATTGCCAGAGTTAAAACACATGCAAACTGTCAGCCATCATAATAGGGCAAATATCCCAGAACCTTGGTGCAGCATCAGGTAGAAATTTAGTTTTCACTGCTGGGAACCTGCCCTCAATGCCACACATTCATAATCTTCTCTCATCAAGCCAGGTCTACACATTTGGAGACGTCCATCATTCCAGCAGTCAAATATATGTCCTGTCAGATACATTCAATGGCTCTCATGATAAGTTGGACGAGAAGTGACATGCTACACATGATTGAGTAGAAGGGCATATCATATACAATTCCTGCTGTCATACTTTGTCATTCTATTTCTATATCTAGGTGAGGGACTTAACTTCGACATTTCCTAAGTTTAAAAGTTATGGCCAATTAATAGACAAAAAAAATATATATATAGAAAATATTTTAATAAGTTGCATGTAAAACATGATTGTGATAAAGAAACTAGGTCAAATAATTAATAAAATTAGTTTGATTCTGAATTTTGAAAACAAGCGTATCCAGATTCAATAAGAAAATTAAAATGAGAAGCATAGTGACATTCAACTTCAAATTTTGCCTAAATTGCCAAAGGCATCCTAAGGATTGAGCACTGTGCTGATGCGTTTATAGGTATTATCTCCTTTGTGGGGATATGTTTCTCATTACACAAATGAAATATCTATAAATTGACATTATATTCAAACAGCACCCATCAAAATCTTATTTTGAGCCAAATCCTGAGCTAGAGAAAACAACCTGATTTGTCTGTGGCACAAAATGCATTCTAAAATTAACGAAGCTTTGGCCATGAGGAGCAGGTGGGCAGACACTTCCTTCGCCTCAGATTTTTCCTGAAGTTTCTATTAATGGAATTTGGTTGGTATAGTCCCCTTGATTTCTCTGGCTGAAACATTTTTCCTTTCTCTCTCAGAGACATGAGAAAGGAAAAAGCGCACTCTTGGCTTCTCTCTGCAGCTTCTCTACAATTGTCTTTAAACTTTAATTAAAAAAAAAAAAAGAAAGAAAAGAAAAAGAAAGGAAAAGGAAAGAAAGAAAAGAGTGAAAATGACTTCTCCTCTTTTAATACCGCTTAGTTATTATCCTGAGCTGTTAGTTACAACCTTCTATACTTGAGATCCCATTTGAGATCATATCTGTGATTTAAACCTATGGGTCTGTGGCCTATCCAACACGCTGGCCTCGGAGATCCTCAGAAACTTTTATTTTTCCCTCAGAAACTCTTATCCTCTCCTCACTGTAGCCCTACACCTGTGGAATCATCATAAATTTTGTCATCTTTTGGTTTTCTCTCCTTTTCAAAACTCTTTTATTTGAACATATAATTCTGACTACTATTTCCCAACTTACCAGGTTTCTAACTTCCTTGCTCTCTCCAGTTTGTGCTTTGAGACTCGTTGAGAACACCATTCTTTTCTGTTCCCTTTTATTTTCATTTTATCGTTTTTATAAACACTTGGATCATTCTAATGACACATTCAAACTTTTCTTCATACTGCTACTTGCCATTTTATTTATTTTTAATTGACTCACTCCTCTTTAAATAAATTTAAAAGAGAAACTAGTGGAGAGGAAGTAAACATGCTAAAACATAGAAAAAATGATGGTGCTTGATATAAAATGCTGAACTGTGATTTAGAGAGTAGAGCTTGAAAATGCTTCATAGAACTGAGGCTTGGGGCTCATGGTCTAGATAAGACAGTGAGCAGGAGAGGAAAATGACAAAAACAGCTAGACTTGCAAGAAAGAAACTCTGGCCTTTGTTTATTCTTCATTCAATAAATGTCTCTTGAATATCTGCTAGGATGCAGACTGGATCTAAACACTTGAAAATACCACTAAACAAACCAAAAGCTATGACTTCATGTACTTTACATTCTAGTGCAAAGAGACAGAAAACAAAAGACATAATAAGTAAGCAAATTATAAAGTATCTTAACAGGAAAAAAAAAAAAAACCTATGAGAAAACAAAAAAAGAAATGTAGAAAAGAATAAGGGGCTCTGGAGTGACAAATAAACTCATTCTGGGCTGCCTGGACAATAGGGCAGCTTGGACTAGACTCTTCCTACTCTTCCTGCAGGAATGACTGTAACTGAATCCAACTTCTCAGAGGTCCTTCCTTTCTCAGAGGAGGATCTACAAATCCCAAAGGTCTCGAAGTCTCCAGGTGCTGGGAAACTGGCTTTATCAGACAACTTCCATAAAGCAGGCTTCTAGAGATATGTCTGTCTGACAACCCAGTAATTGGCATATGCCCCAATGACTCAATTGTTTTCTTTTTGTGTGTGTATTTATTTTTGATTAAATCTATTGTGGTGACATCGGTTGATAAAATTATATAGGTTTTAAGTACATAGTTCAATAATACATTATCTGTACATTGCCTTGTGTGTTCACCACCCAAAGTTAAATCTCCTTCCATCACCATACATGTGACACCCTTTACCCTTATCCACCTCGCTGCTCCCTTCTTTCTCTCTGGTAACCACTAAACTGTTGTCTGTGTCTAGGAGATTTGTTCGGTTGTCTTGTTGATTTGTTGCTTTCAGTTTTATATCCCACATATGAGTGAAATTACATATTTCACAGTTCACAGTTTTTTCTGTCTGACTTATTTTACTTAGCATGATGATCTCCCCATCCAACCATGTTGTCACAAATGGCAGAATTTCATCTTTTCTTATGGCTGAGTAATATTTCATTGTATATATACATACCACATCTTCTTTATTCAATCATGTATGGAAGGGCATTTCAGTTGTTTCTGTCGTGGCCACTATGAATAGTGCTCCAATGAACATCATGGTACATATATCTTTACAGATAAATGTTTTCAAATTTTAGGGGTAAATACCCAGAAGAAGGATTGCTGGATCATATGATAATTTTGAGAAACATCCATATTGTTTTCCATAGTGGCCGTACCAATTAACATTTCCACCAACAGTGTATAAGAATTTCTTTTTCCCCACAACCTCTCCAACACTTGTTATTACTCGTCCTGTTGATCGCCATTCTAACATATGTGAGATGGTATCTCATTGTGGTTTTGATTTGCATTTTCCTAATAGCTAATGAAGTTAAGCATATTTTTTATATGTCTGTTGGCTGTTTGTATGTCTTTTTTGGGAGAAGTGTTTTCATATTTGTCTTAAAAAGGGAAAGGAATAGGGAAATTCAAACCCATTGTGCATATCCCACAGAATGTCCTAGTCCTGGCATGTAGAAAATGGGGGCTTTGTGGAACTATTGCCTTCCCTTCTCGTTGACCCCAAATTTATAAGATTTTTGAACAATGTTTGCTTCTTAACTCACTCCATACGATTTGTGGAAATTTTCCCAAGTCTTAGTGCATAAGAGATGACAATTACAAAGGGATTTTTCTTCATATCAAATATTTTTCTTCCTTTCGTGTAGATTTAAATTTTAATAGACATCGTTTTTATTTAATTTAGAATATACGATTGTTATAAAAAGCTTTATAAATATAAAAAAGTATTTAAATGTGTGTCCACGAAGTAAAAAAAAACTCATCAGGTATTTTAACAGGTAATATAAGGAGTTGGTAAGGTAGATTTTGGAGAAATAAAAAAAAAGGAGAAAGAGAGAAAAGGGATAGTAAATTAATAGATCTAATAATTGCAGGAAGTAGCTCCTGCCTGCTGGGCAGGGAGAACAAAAGGTAGACCTTAGGGTTATCAGATCCTAGAAAGTTAGAGAAGGTATTCCATGGAATGGGGAGTCTAATTTCTCAGGAGGATCACTGCAGATGAAGGGATGGTACCTCAGCATCATGAAGGAGCGTTCACACAGAGCTACCAGAGGGAGGGCACTTCTCTTTTCCTAATTTTTTTAATGTTATTTGTTTATTCAGAGATTTTTTTGCTTTGTTTTGCTTGGTAGGTAAGTAAAAGAAGAAACTTAAAATAAAAAGGACGCAGAGATTATAGCTGTTTCATCTGTTGAGACAGTAGCACGTTAGCATTTTAAAACAAACTAATTAATAAATTGCTCCCATGTTTAATGTTAATCATAAAATGCTTAATATAATCAGTTAGATAAAATGTTATTTAATTAATAAAATGTTTCTTTTAAAACTTGCACTTCTTTTACTTGTTTAAGAAATGAAAAATTGGAGAAAGGAGGGATAACTTTTTAGCATTTCAGTTTAAACATAACAAGTTACTCTTTTCTAGGTTTTTCTAATAAATGAATCACAGCCTTATGAATGGTAACAGAAATAAAATTACTGAAAATTTACTTTTGAAATAAATGTATTTGTCTTGCTTTTATTTTTTTAAGTATAAAATACTATTGTAATATATCCATTTCTTTACTGTGATGCATTTATTCCAACAGAAGTTTTCATCAAGTTTTCTAGAAATTTTAGCATAGAACCAGACAACAGAGAAAGCTCAGAAAGAGATCAAAGGGTGTTTTTGAGAGCTGGAGGCAGTTTTCAATCATTTTATAGATAGATTTTTTTCTTCTTTTTTCATAGTAAACAGGGAACCGCATAAAAAGCAATATAGGAATCAGCTATTCTCTGCAAGATGTGTTAGTGTCATTGATGTCTTTTTCTGTTTAGAAGGTAGGAGTATCTTCTAATAACCTAACATTTATTCCCTGAAAGTCATTATTTTATATTTAATCTTTCTAAAATGTTATTTTAAAGTTTGTGTTTTTTAAACTACATATTTTGGCTTTGTTTTTGATGGAATTTGAATGTTTGTTTACCATATAAAAATTACAATTCACTAACTAAAGTGAAAAAAGGTTAACCCTAAGATCGAGAACAAATAAAGTTAACCTTTCTCATCATTCTATTCAACATGGTACTAGAATTCCTAGATAGTACAATAAGACAAGAAAAGGAAATGAAATGTATGTGGATTGAGAAAAAAGAACAATAATGCTTTGATTCATAGAAAATATGGCTGCTATGTAGAAGATCTCAGAGAATCAACAAATAACTTCTAGAATTGATAAGCTAGTACAGCAAGATTGCAGGATACAGGTTAATATAAAAAATTCAATTGCTTTATTACATGCCAAAATGAACAATTGGAATTTGAGATTAAAAACATAAATGATATATTTAGGTATAGATTTAGCAAAATATGTGCAAGATCTATTATAAATGGTGAAAGAATTCAAAAAGAATATAAATAAAAGGAGAGATCTTATTAAGATGTCAATTCTTCACAACTGAATCTATAGATTTAATACAATTCAGTCTTAATAAATTATTAT
>NW_011888818.1:4884707-4887600 GCF_000151845.1 Pteropus vampyrus
AAGAATATAAATAAAAGGAGAGATCTTATTAAGATGTCAATTCTTCACAACTGAATCTATAGATTTAATACAATTCAGTCTTAATAAATTATTATTTTTTTTTAGATATTGACAAACTAATTCTAAAGTTGATTTAAAAAGTCAAATAACCTAGAATAGCCAACATAATACTGAATAAGAACAAAGCTGGAGCACATACGCTACCCAATTTCACAACTTACTAGAAAGATACAATTGTTAAGACAGAGTAGTATTAGCAAGTAATAGACATACAGACCAGAATCATGGGGCAAAATAAAATGCCCAGAATAGACTCATACAAATATAGTCAGTTGATCTCTGACAAAGAAATAAAGGCAAATCAATGTAAAAAGAATTATCTTTTTCATAAATGGTGCTGGAAAATGTAATGTCTATATAAACAAACAAACAGAAAACTAGATGCTGATCTTACACCTTTTATAAAAATTAACTAAAATGAATCATATACCTAAATGTAACATATAAAACTATAAAAATTCTAAAAGAAATTGTAGAAGAAAATCTAGGTAACGGGTTTGGCAATGATTTTTACATAAAACACCAAACATGACCCATAAAAAAATTGATTAATTGGATTTCATTAAAATTAAAAACTCCCATTCTGCAAAAGACATTTAAGAGTATGAAAAGATAAGTAACATAGTGAAATAAAATATTTTCAAGACATACATCTGATAAACAATTTGTATCTAAAATATCCAAAGAACTCTCAAAACTGAACAATAAAAAATGAATAATCTAACTAATAAATGGTTAAAAGACACCCTATCACCACAGACACCCTATTAAAAACAAATATTGATGGAAAATAAGAATATAAAGAACATGCTTAACGTTATATGTATAAGGGAATTGAAAATTAAAACAAGATACCACTACACACTTACTAGAATGGCTAAAATCCAAAAACTTGATAAATACCAATTTCGTCAATGCCACAGATAAACTCTTACTAATTGCTGGTGTAAATGCAAAATGGTACTGGTACTTTGGAAGACAATTTCACAGTTTCTAACAAAGGTAAACATAGTCTTATCACACATTCTAGCAAATGTGCAGAGACCACAGACAAGAAGTAGATACAGTTTTGTTTTTTAAACTACCTATAGTGGAATATTATCTCCCACATCGGGAGAATGAACAAAGAAAATAGATCATTAAAAAAATTTCTAAAAGCACTTTTCTTCAAATATAATTTTATTGTTACAAATATTATTTGGTGGGCCAATCTTTTAGTTAATTCAGACTAGTTAACATGACTTTCTATCTACTTTTGTGAAGAAGAAGAGTAGGAAGGAGGAATGTTTTTTTTAAAAAAAAAATTTGTGTATTTATGTGTGTATGTATTTGTGTGTATATGTTTGTCGTCACAGGTTTTGCTAGTATGTGCTTATGTCTCTCAAGGCTTAAAGCCAGAAAAGTAAAAATAAAATCAACATTATGACTCAAAGATTGCAGAAGTACTAAAATAAGAGTGAGCAAACAGTAAATTCAGAAGACTGAAAGGAAAAAAAATTAAAAGAGAAAAAGAGAAAGATAAGACAAGGGAGAAATAAAGGGATAATTGAGGCGTAGAGAGGAGAAAGTGGTCAAAGTAGGGGCAGAGGGACAAAATGGGTTAAAATAAGTATGACGGCAGTACACAGAGGAAAATTAATGGTGGCTAGAATAAGTGGGCAAAAGGAAGATTGGGAACACTTGTCTTTCATTTGTTCAAATTAAAAGTTTGAAACCAGATCATAAGTAAAGATTCAAGAAAAACTGTGTAAAGTGGAGAGATACAAAGATACCCTCAAGGCTTTGTGGAACAGGAGAATTCCAAAGACACATATGGTTGGTGATATTTGATCAGACTCTGGATATAAGATGATAAGAACATTTTATTCAAGATTGTTTTCAATATTCACCATAGAATTAGATGTAGAAGAGTGTTGGCTATTGAAATGGATTTGTTTAGGCATTGTCTTCATGTTTTGCTATAATAAACAACTGAAAATTACTTAAAACAGAAACCTGGAGAGGATATTTTAAATTTTAATGATTTATAGAATAACCCTCAGAAGGTATTCAAAGACCAGGTGTAGAGATTGTACTGAATGATCCCTAAAGATTTTCTTTTCAGTTCTGTGTTTTTGTTTTAATTTTTTGTGACTACTGCTATTCTGTTTCTTATTGTTTTAACTATTAGCTTGGTAGGGTCAAACAAGCAATCAAATAGCCTATAAACATCTGGATCAAAATACTGTGATAGCCAAGCTTTCTGATTTTGCTCAAGTAGTCATCCCAAAAGAAGCTAAAAATAATAATAATAATAATAACAATAATAAGGCTGATAGTCTGAATCCATGCAACCTAACTACAATATTAAAATAATGCTGAAAACAGTATTATTTTAATTAAAAGGTAAGTACTGGCCTATAATATACTCCACTCGCCACTATACTGGTGTTAGCAAATAATGTTTAACTGTCATTGTCTCAGCCCATTAGCTTCTCCATCTGGTTATCTTATTATAGTGGCTCAGTAAATTAGTCAGTGTTCTTATAACCTCCAGGAAACCCAGAACAGGTCATGTCTTTTGCTAGATTGACTGGAAATTGCTATCATTAGGTGGCACGTCTGTATTCTCTCCAAGAGTTAATGGGCATAACTGTAGAATGCGTCTGGGCCTGCAGCCCGGTTGTTTTTCTATCTCTCTGTGCAGACCCTGGAGCAATGCAAAGATGTATGACCAAGGCTTTTACAGGTTTATTCCTGAAAATACTACATTAGCTTCAACAGTTCTAACTTTATCTTAACACTGAATTGCACTTGTCCATTAATATAAAACTTCGACTGCCTTGGTTCTGGG